>NC_069499.1:137263484-137338484 GCF_027579735.1 Bombina bombina | reverse complement strand
CTAGAAGCAAAATAAATAGCTGATTTAGACTTAAACTTGGACTGAATTATTTAGACGACATTTTTAAGATGAGGATGTCTCTGCCTAACTAAAAGATATTGCGGATCCTACTGCCTCTCCGCTACAATTGGTGGCAAGTGACGGGTTAGTCCTCATAGCCCAGAAGAGGAACTACACATCTGGACCTAATGGGAATACAGTATGAAAGGCTGAAAAGAGCCACCCTTAAAGGGACACTCAATCAAAATTAAACTTTCATTATTCAGATAGAGCATGCTATTTTAAACAACTTTCCAATTTACTTCCATTAACAAAATGAGCAGTCTTTTTATATTTAAACTTTTTGAGTCACCAGCTCCTACTGAGCATGTGCAAGAATAAGTGTGTATGCATTTGTGAATGGCTGATGGCTGTCACATGGTACGTGTATGCATTTGTGATAGGCTGATGGCTGTCACATGGTACAGGGGGAGTGGAAAAAGACATAACTTTTAAAATTGTCAGAAAAAAAAATCTACTACTCATTTGAAGTTGACTAAATGCTATTGCATTGTCTTGTTATCTTGCATTTGTTGATTATGCAAATCTACTGTGTTGACTGGTCCTTTAAAGACCTGCTAGGACAACGGGGCAGACAAGCCAGTAACCTCAGGAAGAGGGAGATTATTACAATACTGACAGATGGACGGAGTACCAGGGCCCGAAGGAACCAATGAGCCCAGCATGTCAGACAGAACTCCCAAAGAAGCAAGCTTTGACCGGGCGGTTAAAATAAGACTGGCACATTATGGCCCACCTGCTGCTGAGCCCCAGGACGCTAAGCTCAGTAAATCTCTGTCCACTATCAATACGTGGAAGTCCCGTTACAATGCGCTGATGAAGGAGAAGAGTCAAGTAGAGGATGAAATGGTCACGTTAAACAATCACGTAACTATGCTAGTGGGAGAAAAGAGGAGCACAGAGGAAAAAGCGCGTTTAGAACGGGAATCTCTGCTAGACAAGCTGCACCAACAGACCGCAGAAAACACCAGCTTCAGAGTGGAACATGAAACATTAAAGACAAACTTAGCGACACTGGAGGAGAAGCTGACACTGGCTCATAGTGAGGTGCAGCAACTCAAGGGCACCCTACGTCAGTATGAAGGACTTGTGGATACCTATAAAGAGCAGGTACAAAAAACTCGTAAAGAAGCCGATGAGATTTGTCTCTGAAAACAAAAACTTGAAGGAATGTTTAGCCCTGGTCTGGGCACTGAAGAAGTTGAACCCTTATTTATACGGACAGGAATTCTCTCTCATAACGGGAATGCAGATGGATTGTCCCGGCAAACTGACATTCCTACCACCTCCTAGTCCGGTCATCCCCAAGTTGACCCGCCAAAGGGTCAAGCCGGGTCTGCCGGAGTGTCCCACAAGGAGGGGGCCATGTGACAGACCCCTTTGTCAACCTCCCTAAGGATTATAGATTCAGGCATTATGTTAAATCACCCTGTGCCCATTATAGTTTTGAGTAACTGTATTGTCTAAGACAGTTATTGTTACCAGTTGTTGTTGCACCAGTTTTAAGCAGTGGCTAGAAGCAAAATAAATAGCTGATTTAGACTTAAACTTGGACTGAATTATTTAGACGACATTTTTAAGATGAGGATGTCTCTGCCTAACTAAAAGATATTGCGGATCCTACTGCCTCTCCGCTACAATATACATACACATATACACACTGTGTGTGTGTGTGTGTATGTATGTATATATATATATATATATATATATATATATATCCTATATTATAAAAGACAAGTGTTTGTCTGAAGCCGTCATGCGCAGTTCAGACAAACACTTGGCCTTAGACAGCAGCTGATCGCACGCGCACCCACCCGACTTCGCACGCGCCACCCCCTGCAGATGAAATTAGCAGTGCGAGGACCGGGCAAAGAGCACAGCTGATCGCACGCGCACCCCTGCAGATGAGAGAGAGAGAGAGATTAAAATTAAATAAATATAACACAACACGGCCCGTGTGAACGGGCTTTAGGACTATTCTGTGCACTTTTTTTTATTCATCTTTATTTTTGACAATTATTAAATAAAGGGTGGAAATCTTTGTAAAAGTGAATATTTAAAGGGACACGAAACTTAAAATAAGCTTTTGTGAGTCAGAGCATGCTATTTTAAAGGGACAGTCTACTCCAAACTTTTTATTGTTTAAAAGGATAGATAATCCCTTTATTAACCATTTCCCAGTTTTGGATAATCAACACTGTTATCTTAATATAATTTTTACCTCTGTGATTACCTTGTATCTAAGTCTCTGTAGACTCTGCATTTTAAGCAGTTAGTGCTGACTCAGGAATAACTCTATATATGTGTGTGTATATGTGTGTGTATGTGTGTATATGTATATATATATATATATATGATATAAAAATGTGTGTGAATGTTGCTTACACTGCTTCATTTGTTAATCATACCACTGTCCACAGTTAGAATGACTGTCCAAGAAAACATGACAATGTTGTGTGTCATAAGACCTAATAACTAGCTAGTGGCTACTATTTAATCACATCACAGGCTTCAAATTTTGTGGTTTGTATTTTTATGCTCCAAGAGTGTATTGGACACTGAGAAACATGTACATTAAGATTCTGTAGTGTTAAATAAACTTTAGAATGCAAAATGAAGGTGTTATAGTCATTTATAAGAAAAAAAATGTTTTTGCCCATATCGCCCAGCCCTAATCTGCATACTATTCTAAAGGATAATCTTTGCTTTGAATATACTATTATATCTAGCATTTCTTTGCTGTTAAATGTGTTTTCCCTTATTAGTTTTACCTACTAGACCTAGAGTAGATTACATTTAATTACATATAGCTTTATGACCTTTATTTTGTCATTTGAAATAGCTGTTGAAACCATCACGTATAGTGGACATTTCAGCACTGCATTGTTGGCTATAGAAAAGCTATGTGAACAAAAAGAAGAAGAAATCATCCTCCCAGTGAGGGATGGGAGAGGGCCCAGCCCATTTGAAAGGATATTCATGCACTAGCTTTTAATACAATAAACTCTGCCTGATTACAGTGTGGAGACCTGGACATTAGGTGTCCGTACATTTACGTAGTAGTCCCTGATATTACTGATTCTGATGGGGAAATTGCAAGGGTGTTCACATTAATCTCTGAATCAGTAAATTACTCTAATCTGTGAGTTGTCAGAAATGAAGAATTCCAGATAAACCTGATTTTCTTGGCTTTTTAATCCATTTGAGTTCCCTCTGCATTGTTCACTTGTTTTGATTTGCTACTTTACTCTAAGCTCCTGTTCTGCTTTGATTTTCTGAACTCTGTTTCACATCTCTTATGCTGCTTCCTTCTGTTCATCCCAACCTTAACTCTATCTATTGGTTATGCATTTTAAATTTTGAGTCTAGACTCTAGAGCCTTTTGGGTATCAACCCCTGGGGTATGTGGTTTAGTAGTATCCAGCCATAATATCACATCATGATGTTACCAACTACAGTCTTGGATGTTGTCAATATCTCATTGTGCAGGATATCACTGGCCATTAATTTCTTGGTCAACATTCATAATATTAAAGGGATATTTTTAAGTTAAAGGTAAACATTTTACCTTTTAAATGTCATAAAAAATAAAAGTTTTTATAATTAAACATCATTTAAACTTACTCCCCACGTTTCCATCATTTTCTCTTTCGTCATAGAAACAGAGCGCTGCAGCCAGCCGAGAGCTGTATCACTAGCTGCTATAGAGAAAACAGGCACACGCTCATGTTGCCTTCTTGGAGTCTACTAAAGTGCTGAATCTTGCAAGAAATGTTAGAAATGAGGTATTGTTTCTTATGAGACCAGTTTTGTGTCTCTATAAGCAAAAAATAAATGCTTTGGTACTGAAAGTCTATTTTTTGCATTACTGACCCTATATAGCCATGTGTTTTAAAGTGATGGTAAATTTCAGACTATAAGAATGTTGCAATGAAAAATATATTCATTTGCAAGTAAAACCACATACTTTTTTTTGTATATATATTTTATAATAAAAGGTTTATAATCATCATTATATGCACAAATTTAACACTTTCACAGATGGATACACATACTTTTCTTCTGTTAAGTGTGATCAGTCCACGGGTCATCATTACTTCTGGGATATTACTCCTCCCCAACAGGAAGTGCAAGAGGATTCACCCAGCAGAGCTGCATATAGCTCCTCCCCTCTACGTCACTCCCAGTCATTCTCTTGCACCCAACGACTAGATAGGATGTGTGAGAGGACTATGGTGATTATACTTAGTTTTATATCTTCAATCAAGAGTTTGTTGTTTTAAAATAGCACCGGAGTGTGTTATTACCTCTCTGGCAGAGTTTGAAGAAGAATCTACCAGAGTTTTACTATGATTTTAGCCGGAGTAGTTAAGATCATATTGCTGTTTCTCGGCCATCTGAGGAGAGGTAAACTTCAGATCAGGGGACAGCGGGCAGATGAATCTGCATAGAGGTATGTAGCAGCTTTTATTTTCTGACAAATGGAATTGATGAGAAAATCCTGCCATACCAATATAATGTCATGTATGTATACTTTATACTTCAGTATTCTGGGGAATGGTACTTCACTGGAATTACACTGTAAGAAGTACATAAAACTTTTTAATAACTAAGAAATTATGTTTAACGTTTTTGCTGGAATGTAAAATCGTTTTCATTGCTGAGGTACTGAGTGAATAAATGTTTGGGCACTATTTTTCCACTTGGCAGTTGCTTGATCTTTTTTCTGACAGTTTCTGTTCTCTCTCACTGCTGTGTGTGAGGGGGAGGGGCTGTTTTTTGGCGCTTTTGCTACGCATCAGAAATTTCAGTCAGCAGCTCATTGTATTTCCTGCATGATCCGGTTCATCTCTACAGAACTCAGGGGTCTTCAAAACTTGTTTTGAGGGAGGTAATTTCTCTCAGCAGAGCTGTGAGATTATAGTTGACTGAGATAAAAAACGTTTATTCTGTAATTTTTTTCTGCTTTCAGAATTAGTTGTCTTCTGCTAATGGGATCAAACCTTTGCTAAAGTTGTGTTGTTTACAAGGATTGAGGCTATAACTGTTTCAATTTATTAATTTTCAACTGTCATAAATTTTCTGTGCTTCTTAAAGGCACAGTACGTTTTTAATAATATTCTAATAGAATTGTATTCCAAGTTGCAAGTTTATTTGCTAGTGTGTTAAACATGTCTGATTCAGAGGAAGATACCTGTGTCATTTGTTGCAATGCCAAAGTGGAGCCCAATAGAAATTTATGTACTAACTGTATTGATGCTACTTTAAATAAAAGTCAATCTGTACAAATTGAACAAATTTCACCAAACAACGAGGGGAGAGTTATGCCGACTAACTCGCCTCACGTGTCAGTACCTGCATCTCCCGCTCGGGAGGTGCGCGATATGGTGGCGCCCAGTACAGCTGGGCGGCCATTACAGATAACTTTACAGGATATGGCCACTGTTATGACTGAAGTTTTGGCTAAATTACCAGAACTAAGAGGCAAGCGTGATCACTCTGGGGTGAGAACAGAGTGCGCTGATAATATTAGGGCCATGTCAGACACTGCGTCACAGGTGGCAGAACATGAGGACGGAGAACTTCATTCTGTGGGTGACGGCTCTGATCCAAACAGACTGGATTCAGATATTTCAAATTTTAAATTTAAGCTGGAAAACCTCCGTGTATTACTAGGGGAGGTGTTAGCGGCTCTGAATGATTGTAACACAGTTGCAATACCAGAGAAAATGTGTAGGTTGGATAAATATTTTGCGGTACCGGCGAGTACTGATGTTTTTCCTATACCTAAGAGACTTACTGAAATTGTTACTAAGGAGTGGGATAGACCCGGTGTGCCGTTCTCACCCCCTCCGATATTTAGAAAAATGTTTCCAATAGACGCCACCACACGGGACTTATGGCAAACGGTCCCTAAGGTGGAGGGAGCAGTTTCTACTTTAGCTAAGCGTACCACTATCCCGGTGGAGGATAGCTGTGCTTTTTCAGATCCAATGGATAAAAAATTAGAGGGTTACCTTAAGAAAATGTTTGTTCAACAAGGTTTTATATTGCAACCCCTTGCATGCATTGCGCCGGTCACGGCTGCAGCGGCATTCTGGATTGAGTCTCTGGAAGAGAACATTAGTTCAGCTACTCTGGACGACATTACGGACAGGCTTAGAGTCCTTAAACTAGCTAATTCATTCATTTCGGAGGCCGTAGTACATTTAACTAAACTTACGGCTAAGAATTCAGGATTCGCCATTCAGGCACGCAGGGCGCTGTGGCTAAAATCCTGGTCAGCTGATGTTACTTCTAAATCTAAATTACTTAACATACCTTTCAAAGGGCAGACCTTATTCGGGCCCGGGTTGAAAGAAATTATCGCTGACATTACAGGAGGTAAAGGCCACGCCCTGCCTCAAGACAGGGCCAAACCTAACGCCAAACAGTCTAATTTTCGTTCCTTTCGGAATTTCAAAGCAGGAGCAGCATCAACTTCCTCTGCCCCAAAGCAAGAAGGATCTGTTGCTCGCTACAGACAAAACTGGAGACCTAACCAGTCTTGGAACAAGGGCAAGCAGGCCAGGAAACCTGCTGCTGCCCCTAAAACAGCATGAATTGAGGGCCCCCGATCCGGGATCGGATCTAGTGGGGGGCAGACTTTCTCTCTTCGCCCAGGCTTGGGCAAGAGATGTCCAGGATCCCTGGGCGCTAGAGATAATATCTCAGGGATACCTTCTGGACTTCAAATACTCTCCTCCAAGAGAGAGATTTCATCTGTCAAGGTTGTCAACAATCCAGACAAAGAAAGAGGCGTTTCTACGCTGCGTACAAGAGCTCTTGTTAATGGGAGTAATCCATCCAGTTCCACGGTCGGAACAGGGACAAGGGTTTTACTCAAATCTGTTTGTGGTTCCCAAAAAAGAGGGAACTTTCAGACCAATTCTTGACTTAAAGATCCTAAACAAATTCCTAAGAGTTCCATCGTTCAAGATGGAGACTATTCGGACAATTTTACCTATGATCCAAGAGGGTCAGTACATGACCACTGTAGATTTAAAAGATGCTTACCTTCACATACCGATTCACAAAGATCATTACCGGTACCTAAGGTTTGCCTTCCTAGACAGGCATTACCAGTTTGTGGCTCTTCCATTCGGATTGGCTACAGCTCCAAGAATCTTCACAAAGGTTCTGGGTGCTCTTCTGGCGGTACTAAGACCGCGGGGAATCTCGGTAGCTCCATACCTAGACGACATTCTGATACAAGCTTCAAGCTTTCAAACTGCCAAGTTTCATACAGAGTTAGTACTGGCATTTCTAAGGTCACATGGATGGAAGGTGAACGAAAAGAAAAGTTCACTCGTTCCACTCACAAGAGTTCCCTTCCTGGGGACTCTTATAGATTCTGTAGAAATGAAGATTTACCTGACAGAGGACAGGTTAACAAGACTTCAAAGTGCTTGCCGCACCCTTCATTCCATTCAACACCCGTCAGTGGCTCAATGCATGGAGGTAATCGGCTTAATGGTAGCGGCAATGGACATAGTACCCTTTGCACGCTTACACCTCAGACCACTGCAACTGTGCATGCTAAGTCAGTGGAATGGGGATTACTCAGACTTGTCCCCTTCTCTGAATCTGGATCAAGAGACCAGAAATTCTCTTCTATGGTGGCTTTCTCGGCCACATCTGTCCAGGGGGATGCCATTCAGCAGACCAGACTGGACAATTGTAACAACAGACGCCAGCCTTCTAGGTTGGGGTGCCGTCTGGAATTCTCTGAAGGCTTAGGGACAATGGAGTCAGGAGGAGAGTCTCCTGCCAATAAACATTCTGGAATTGAGAGCAGTTCTCAATGCACTCCTGGCTTGGCCCCAGTTGACAACTCGGGGGTTCATCAGGTTTCAGTCGGACAACATCACGACTGTAGCTTACATCAACCATCAGGGAGGGACAAGAAGCTCCCTAGCAATGATGGAAGTATCAAAGATAATTCGCTGGGCAGAGTCTCACTCTTGCCACCTGTCAGCAATCCACATCCCGGGAGTGGAGAACTGGGAGGCGGATTTCTTAAGTCGTCAGACTTTTCATCCGGGGGAGTGGGAACTTCATCCGGAGGTCTTTGCCCAAATACTTCGACGTTGGGGCAAACCAGAGATAGATCTCATGGCGTCTCGACAGAACGCCAAGCTTCCTCGTTACGGGTCCAGATCCAGGGATCCAGGAGCAGTCCTGATAGATGCCCTGACAGCACCTTGGGATTTCAGGATGGCTTACGTGTTTCCACCCTTCCCGATGCTTCCTCGATTGATTGCCAGAATCAAACAGGAGAGAGCATCAGTGATTCTAATAGCACCTGCATGGCCACGCAGGACTTGGTATGCAGACCTAGTGGACATGTCATCCTGTCCACCTTGGTCTCTACCTCTGAAACAGGACCTTCTGATACAGGGTCCTTTCAAACATCAAAATCTAACTTCTCTGAAGCTGACTGCTTGGAAATTGAACGCTTGATTTTATCAAGACGTGGGTTTTCTGACTCAGTTATTGATACCTTAATACAGGCTAGGAAGCCTGTTACCAGAAGGATTTACCATAAGATATGGCGTAAATACCTATATTGGTGTGAATCCAAAGGTTACTCTTGGAGTAAGGTCAGGATTCCTAGGATATTGTCTTTTCTACAAGAAGGTTTAGAAAAGGGTTTATCTGCTAGTTCATTAAAGGGACAGATCTCAGCTCTGTCCATTCTGTTACACAAGCGTCTGTCAGAAGTTCCTGTCGTCCAGGCTTTTTGTCAGGCTTTGGCCAGGATTAAGCCTGTGTTTAAAACTGTTGCTCCACCATGGAGTTTAAACCTTGTTCTTAATGTTTTACAGGGCGTTCCGTTTGAACCCCTTCATTCCATTGATATAAAGTTGTTATCTTGGAAAGTTCTATTTTTAATGGCTATTTCCTCGGCTCGAAGAGTCTCTGAATTATCAGCCTTACATTGTGATTCTCCTTATTTGATTTTTCATTCGGATAAGGTAGTTCTGCGTACTAAACCTGGGTTCTTACCTAAGGTAGTCACTAACAGGAATATCAATCAAGAGATTGTTGTTCCTTCTTTGTGTCCAAATCCTTCTTCGAAGAAGGAACGTCTACTGCACAACCTGGACGTAGTCCGTGCTCTAAAATTTTACTTACAGGCAACTAATGAATTTCGACAAACGTCTTCTCTGTTTGTCGTTTACTCTGGTCAGAGGAGAGGTCAAAAGGCTTCTGCTACCTCTCCTTTCTTTTTGGCTTCGTAGCATAATTCGTTTAGCTTATGAGACTGCTGGACAGCAGCCTCCTGAAAGAATTACAGCTCATTCTACTAGAGCTGTGGCTTCCACTTGGGCCTTCAAGAATGAGGCCTCTGTTGAGCAGATTTGCAAGGCTGCAACTTGGTCTTCGCTTCATACTTTTTCCAAATTTTACAAATTTGACACTTTTGCTTCCTCGGAGGCTATTTTTGGGAGAAAGGTTCTTCAGGCAGTGGTTCCTTCTGTATAAAGAGCCTGCCTATCCCTCCCGTCATCCGTGTACTTTTGCTTTGGTATTGGTATCCCAGAAGTAATGATGACCCGTGGACTGATCACACTTAACAGAAGAAAACATAATTTATGCTTACCTGATAAATTCCTTTCTTCTGTAGTGTGATCAGTCCACGGCCCGCCCTGTTTTTTAAGGCAGGTAAATATTTTTTAAGTTATACTCCAGTCACCACTACACCCTTGGCTTCTCCTTTCTCGTTGGTCCTTGGTCGAATGACTGGGAGTGACGTAGAGGGGAGGAGCTATATGCAGCTCTGCTGGGTGAATCCTCTTGCACTTCCTGTTGGGGAGGAGTAATATCCCAGAAGTAATGATGACCCGTGGACTGATCACACTACAGAAGAAAGGAATTTATCAGGTAAGCATAAATTATGTTTTTTTAATAGCAAAGATTACATTTAGGGCATTTGATTTAAAGTTTACCATCACTTTAAGACCGATAAATGTAATAAACACATGGATAAAGTCCTGCTCTGGAGCTTCAAGACTTCCAGCCATTGGTTGTGCAACTGCCGCTCCTGACTGCTGCTTGTTCATGGTTTAGATAGCGCATGCAATTAAAAAAAAAACTTTTCCAGTTTACTTCTGTTATCAAATGTGCTTAAAGGGACACTGAACCCAAATTTTTTCTTTTGTGATTCAGATAGAGCATGAAATTTTAATCAACTTTCTAATTTACTCCTATTATCAAATTTTCTTCATTCTCTTGGGATCTTTATTTAAAATGCAAGAATGTAAGTTTAGATGCCGGCCCATTTTTGGGGAACAACCTGGGTTGTTCTTGCTGATTGGTGGATAAATTCATCCACCAATAAAAAAGTGCTGTCCAGAGTTCTAAATAAAAATTAAAAGCTTGGATGCTTTTTTTTTCAAATAAAGATAGCAAGAGAACGAAAAGAAAAGTGATAATAGGAGTAAATTAGAAAGTTGCTTAAAATTGCATGCTCTATCTGAATCACAAAAGAAAAAAAATGGGTTCAGTGTCCCTTTAATGGTCTAACTTATGTAGGATCAGAGGTGCTCACAAATTTGCACGTGTGTTAAGCAGCAGTGTTTGCAACAAAACATTTTTGCAAACCCTGGTACAATAGAATGCTAAAGACATGTGGTCCTGTGTACCTTCCCAGGTATACCCTTCAACAAATAATACCAAGAGGATTAAGAGAATTTCAAAATAAAAGTACATTTGTTTTTAATCTTTATAGATTCCTAGTTTGTGCTTGTCCTGATTTGGGAGCTCTGCCTATCTTCCTCGGTTTCCCTTATATGTCCAGATTTAACTGAAGGAAAAACTGCCCTTACAGATCCACTCTGTTGTCATAAATGCATCACTTTACCAAAAATATGTAAATATAGCAATATTTTTTTCCTATATTTAACATATAATCCTTAAAGGGTCATTATTATAAATTGTAATAATGAGTAAACAACGTTGTTATTACATTATTTTAATTTAATAGGTCAGTTTGGCTCATCTCCACCTCATCCTACATAGCTAGATGATGAGCAAACATTTCAAATGTTTTGAGAAATTTATGACCGATCCCTGCATTATACAGTATTTTAAATAACATCCCTTACATTTTTTTTTCTCCATTGCTTTGTTTGATAAGGGCTTCCAAAGCTTAAAAATGTTATGCACAGTAAAACACAATTTTGTATTTCATATATATATATCTCCTAACTGGTAATTCATCAGAATGGAAACGGCGTTCTTGCCAGTGGGGTCGCCCCACCATCTGTGACTGGACCTCCCACCAACTGTGACTGGACCTCCCACCAACTGTGACTGGACCTCCCATCAACTGTGACTGGACCTCCCATCAACTGTGACTGGACCTCCCACCAACTGTGACTGGACCTCCCACCAACTGTGACTGGACCTCCCACCAACTGTGACTGGACCTCCCACCAACTGTGACTGGACCTCCCACCAACTGTGACTGGACCTCCCACCAACTGTGACTGGACCTCCCACCAACTGTGACTGGACCTCCCACCAACTGTGACTGGACCTCCCACCAACTGTGACTGGACCTCCCATCACGGCCCTAACCACAACCATTGTGGGCCTTTGGGAAGTGCCCTCCTTTATAAGTATTTTCTTGAGACACCACCACTGTTTCTTGCAACTGTTAAAGGGCACACTTGAGTCATGCGACTAGAGTTGCTAATTGGATCAGCGTCCGTTTCCGCTCTGCACCAGCAGTGCTCCACGGGCTAAACACATAGTAGTGTAGGGTCAATAGTTTTAAATTACATGTTCTAATGAATTAATGTAATTTTTCAACTATTTTGGCCCCTTAAGATTAACTACTCTTACTGACAGTATGTATATTTTATTGTCCCGCTAAAGAGAGATGTACTATATCACATAACACCTAGGATACATGTCTGATTTGGAAGCTGATACCAGGAAGAAAACGCTGAGCTGCTTTCAGATGTACTTTCAGTTCTGGACCACTAATTGGTTTGAATGATGGAGATCACACCCTAAAATGTTTGCAGCATATGTGCAGGGGTGACAAAAATAGGGACACAAATAATTTCATATAATTGTAATGACAGGGATTCTATTTTAGTTTGATTGGTTTTTACTTAGACATCCAAGGCAGTCAAATTTCATTATTTGTGGACGGTGCAGAAGGGGGTGAATGGGATATAATTACCCTTGAAAGATTCCACACTGCTGAACATATAGAGGGTTTCATACTGTTCATAGCAGGTAATGGGAATTAGATGCTGTTATGACTACCCTTATTCCCCCAGGCTCTCCAATACCTGTCTAACTGCCTAAATGTGTGTGTGGTAAAAATGTACAATCTAATCACAACTCTGCTATATGTATTGCAGGAAGAACTCCCCTGGTTGTAATGTGCAATTAAAACATTATAGGCTACATATTTTCTTTCATAGAACTGTGTTTAACACACAGCAAAAATTCACAACATGTATGTGCAAGGGAGAGGGATCTATGTGGGGAAATGCCAATAGGGGATAGGATAGGTAAAGTTAAACTTCTACGATTCAGATTAAATTTATAATTTTAAGACACTTTTAAATTCACTTCTATTTTAAAATTTACTTTTTCTTGAAAAATGGGTACCAATCTTATACTACTGGGTGCTAGCTGCTGATTGGTGGCTACACTCCTTTGCCTCTTGATTAGCTAGCTCCCAGTAGTGTATTGCTACTCTGGAGCTGACTTTAACTATGCGTTTAATTTATTTGCTGGGTTAAACATGCAGTTATATACAAACAATAGCACAATAATAAAAAGTTCTTACATAATATAGCATTTTCTTTTCACAATTTTTATATCCCTTTTAAAGGGACACTAAACAACGTGTAATATAAATGTATATGTTAGACCCGTTTGACTAAAGTTATTGTTAGTTATTGATGTGTTTTGTCTTTACATTTCTTTCCTATACAGGTAGCCCTCCGTTTACGTCGGTGTTCTGTTCCTAAAGGAAAAGTTGTAAAAAAATGTTTAATTGAACCATTATATAATGTAAACCAATAGGAAGTAAATGAGTTAGGTTCCAGGCCCCTCTTGACATTAGTAACTTAATATAATATTCAATAATATCACATATATATATATATATATATAAAGTTATAGTGTAATATTATATTTAAAGCCCTGAAACTAATGCTGTAAGTGTAAAAATGCTTTGTATGCTTGTTTTTAAAACATGCACATACACTTCCTGTTAGCGTCACTATCAAAAAGGGCAGCATTAAAAAATATTTTAAATATGTTACTGTTCTTTTATATGCATGATACAGTTCACTGTACTGGCCCTTTAAGAAAGCAGACAAATGGCAAACTACTCATGTGCTGTACACAGTATTACAGTGATGTACTATAAATGCTGGTGGCAAAAATTCTTCCTTAAATCTTTAGTTTTCAGGTAAGGAGCATGTGGAATAATTTCTTGAATAATGGTCACGTGATCACTATTAACAGGTGCTATTTTGGAACAGTGCAAATTAAGGTGGCGTAAATCTTGGGGTAACTGTATTATCAATTCTCCTAACCTCCTATTGCCCTGAGAATTCATATAATTTGGAGTTTGTCTGTCTGTACAATTCAGATCTAATGTTTTACATGTAGTGACTGTGTTCTGTGAAATTCATTACTTTATTTATTTTTACTGGAAGGTCAGATTGACAGCTGGCCCCTAAAGGATGCTGATTTTAGCAGACTTTCCAGTATTTGAGAAGAATGCTGTGGGATAGATTATTTGCAGTGACATAATACTGAATGATGTAGCTTTTGGTCACATTCATTATCATTCACTATCATCGTCAAAAGTTTGACTTGGGAATTTAAAAAACATATGTTATGTTCAAGTTCACAAACGGATTGTAAACAACTTAATGAATGGCGGCTCCTCCTAGGATTAAAACAAACTTTTAGCAAAGGAATGTATAATAGGTTAAATTAGTGACATTGATTTTCTAATATACAATCTTCAAACGTCAGCATGGCAATCAATTAAGTACCAAAAATGGATGTATATGTAGGTTGCAGTGTTAAATTTAACTGAAATCTGTAATTGCCGTGCGGTGTTTGCAGCCAATAATAATATCACGATACACTGTATGTGTTGGGAAACTTGGCGACAGTGCCTGGAGGGCGGGGGTTGGGAGTTTCTAGTGGGTCTCCTGCGGATATACAGATCTGTAGCTAATCGAGATTTTTATTTGTGTGTGGATATAACCTGTGTCCCCCCTCTTCCCCCTTTTTTTTTTTTTCTTCCCTGTACACGAAGATAAGGTTATATTTAATTCATATGCTTCCCCAATATTTTGCTTTAAAATTATAAACCCAGCATTAGACTGATTTTCATGAGTTGGCCGCCAATAAGCTCAGATTATTATTGTCATCTATCATGCACCATCTATCATTCATCATCTTTTCAACACTTCTAAAAGCTCTATATGCGAATCATGTTTGTTGGATGTGTCTATTTTTATCTTTCTTTAAAGGTTTATTATCATTGTTCACTTTGATGTGCATGATACTACTAGACTTTAATGGTAACTAACTACTGGAGAAGCGTAGTACAACAAACAGAACAAAAAAGAAAAAACTGTGAGGTCTTCTCTTGACTTGGGACTTTTAATATGATATACCAATGTCATTTTGGAATTGATTTTATTTTGTGTCTTGTTTACAGCTTTATTCAAAATGTGAAGTTACGTTTTTCATGATTGTATGTCATAACATTATAAACCTCAATAAAAATCATTTAAAAAAAAAAAAAAAAAAAAAAAGAGTAATTGCCAGTCACCGTGTTTTCAGATCTTTTAGGTGAAAAATGGCGGATGATTAGGCAATGCTAAAGCGCAAATAACTAAATAGATCATTGTTTTTGAATGCTTGTGTAATGCCGTGAAATGCTTGTGTAATGCCGTCCCCTGCACATTCGCGGCTGCTAGCAGGGGGTGTCAATCATACCGATCGTATCGACGAGTTAAGGAGCAGCAGTCTTAAGACTGGAATAAGCAGCATCCGCTGATTAATAAATCGGCCCCATAGAGTGATGACAGATTTTAGAAAAACAAATATAGAATATATCTATATAATAGATGCTTAAAAGGACACTGAACACAATTTTTTTCTTTTGTGATTCAGATAGAGCATGAAATTTTAAGCAACTTTCTAATTTACTCCTATTATCAAATTTTCTTCATTCTCTTGGTATCTTTATTTGAAATGCAAGAATGTAAGTTTAGATGCCGACCCATTTTTGGTGAACAACCTGGGTTGTCCTTGCTGATTGGTGGATAAATTCATCCACCAATAAAAAAAGTGCTGTCCAGAGTCTGAAACAAAAAACTTAGATGCCTTCTTTTTCAAATAAAGATAGCAAGAGAACAAAGACAAATTGATAATAGGAGTACATTACAAAGTTGCTTAAAATTGCATGCTCTGTCTGAATCACAAAACAAAAAAATTGGGTTCAGTGTCCCTTTAAGTATAATTATTTTTTCGCTTAGACCAGTGGTGGCAATCAGTAGCCAGTGGCTTTTCCTGTTATCTTGTCATCTGGAACACTTTTACCCCCATAAAACACAAATTCTCTGTTTTACTTCACAGGTCACTTGTAAACTCTTCACATTCCAGTCGCCCACAGGTTTGAGGGTAAATAGATTTATATTTGGTGACCGTAAGAGGAATCTTCTTTAAATGCAATACTTACTGTTGCACTTCAATATGTCGACAATGTCAGCCATTCTTAAAGGGACATAAAAGTGCAAAAAGACAATGATTTTTTTTGTGTTAGAGCATTTAACCACTTAACGCAGTTAGGACATTCCATGCCGTACTAGATGGGCTTTAATGCCGTTAGGATGGCATGAAATGTCCTACCTTTTTTGGCATCCTACACCCTCCTCCTTTTATTTAATGGGAAATCTGATCCCGACTTTGAAATCACATGATTGCATCAATAATTTCGTGATTTCATTTTTTAAGCAAGTATTTACATCACTTTTTAAACACTTGTCCCCAACATGAAGGGATTCATTATAGCACTATTGTTTGCCTACAAGTGCTACTCCTTAGGTATTTATTTCAACAAAGGCTATCTAGCAGTAATCTGAACTCTAAGAACTGCATATGCTAGCTGAAGCATAGAATTTTGATTTTGACTTTTTGTGTTTAATTGCTGATAAATAAGGAGACTTTATTGTCCCTTTAATTGGCCAACCCAATAGCATGGTGATCACATTATTCTGTTCCACTGGTTCAAATGACACCAGGTATTATTTCTTAAAGATGAAGGCCAGTGCCTATCTATCTATCTATCTATCTATCTATCTATCTATCTATCTATCTATCTATCATCATCTCTTTGTCTGTCTATCATCTGTCTATCACAAAATAATAGAAGAAAAAATGTTAGATATGCAAATTTTCTTAAAATGCAAATAAACTTTTGACAAATAAGCTAAAAACTAACCACACCTAAAATATGTTACGGACTAGAATAACTGTTCATGTGTTTAGCAGCTATGAGTAAACAGAATTTTTAATTGATTCCAGAGAACCATTCCTAGTCTCTTGAGGCATAGAGATTTAGCAATGTTGCTGTTGGAAAAGCAATAAAACCACTTTTTGGCTGACTGCATGTTCAACTCAGACAAAATGTTTACCTGCTTGTCCAAACTAAAATAGCTGCACAGAAAGTGTTTGCTTGTGGTTTGCTGTGTTTATTACATATATTTATTAAATACTACATTCCTTTTGTAATACCTGGAAGGATATGACCAGATGGTATAGCTGATCCTTTTTTTTTTTACTAGAATCTCATTGTACATTTTATGGATGTTTTGAAAAAATAACGTTTGATTAGAGATGTTGAAAGAACTCTTGGAAATAAAGTTATTTTTCAGAATATCATAAATTATCCTTATTATATTGTATTAGGTCTAAAACATTGTGCTTCATATTACAGATATGATTATCTACAAATTGTATAGATTTGTTTTTTTTTTTTACATTTTTAAACTGGGACAATGGGTCGGAATTATCAAAGTACGAGCGGACATGATCTGCTGTAGTTATCATGTCCGCCACACATCGATAAATGCAGACAGCATACGCTGTTGGCATTTATCATACCACAAGCATTTCGCAAGAAATACTTGTGCAATGCCGCCCCCTGCAGATTGGCCGCTAGCAGGGGGTGTCAATCAACCCGATCGGGCTGATTTCTGTCCACCGCCTCAGAGGTGATGGACAAGTTAAGGAGCGCTTAAGACCGATGCTTCTTAAAGGGCCATGATACCCAAATGTTGAAACACTTGAAAGTGATGCAGCATATCTGTAAAAGCTGACTAGAAAATATCACCTGAACATCTCTATGTAAAAAAGAAAGATATTTTACCTCAAAAGTTCCTCAGTAGCCACATCCCATTGTAAAGGACTTCTAAGTAGCAAATCCGTATGTCTGTCCCGGGACAGCTAAGGGAGTGAGCTTCGTGAACACTCATCTTATTTCCCTATTCAGTTTAAGGAAGTTTACTATAAAATCTTATGAGAGTTAAGTCAAATCTCATGAGTTCACAGTAAAAGAGTTCATGACCTCAGCACTGTTGATGCTGACTGGCTGCTGTTCATTTCATCATTTTTTTTTCCCCCTGCAACTGGACAGCAGCTGAAGTATAACTTTTTACATAGAACTTACTTTGGTGAGCTGAGGAAGTTGTGAGGTAAAATATCTTTCTTTTTTACATAGAGATGCTCAGGTGATATTTTCCTGTCAGCTTTTTACAGTTAAACTGCATCAGTTTCAAGTGATTTAGCATATGAGTATTATGTCCCTTTAACAAATGGAGTCATTAGCAGATTGTAAAAGCACCTTAGGCTCTCTGACCAAGTGCTGTGTGTAAAATGCTGGTGCACGTTGCATTCTTAAATACACTTTTAAAACAGCTATAGTTTTTATTATAAGCATTTTTGCTAATACATGTATATGACAAAAATGCTTCTATTCAATACCGTAATGCTCCCATGTGGTTTCCAATTTTGGCTGGAATGTCCCTTTAACTCCTGTTTCTGGCGAGCCTGAATGTTCGCACGGAAACAGATGCATTGGGGCCAATTGACGACTTGATAAATCGGCCCCTATGTCTCAAATTTTCTTGCGTGTTCTAATTTGTTGAGGAATTGTTATAATAACAATAATATATATTTATTATAAGAATGTGAGTCCCTGAAAATATATTACAAAACTAAAATGCTTGCTTTTGTTGGAACGTGTTTTGTTTTATCCTTTTTTTTTTTTTTTTTTTTTTTTTTTTTTTTTACTGTATGCTTTAGTTTCTTCAAATGGGTTAAACACTAGATGAAAGCTGCACTCCTGGAAAAACCCCATTATGGATGTGGATATGGCCAGTGATTGGGGCTTACACATGTATGTTTGCTCATGATTTTCTTATGAGCTGAATCCTTAAAAGAAACCTATTTTTTTATTATTTAAAATCAAATGATCAACAAAAGACAGCATTTTACACTACAATGTTCTACTAAAAATACGCCAAGAAAACAAATTGTGAATTGCTCTTCCAACAGTAAAAAAAATATCTTAACATTTTTTTTATTTCCAATGAATGATAAACCCATAACTTTATTCAAGTGTTTACAACCTATTCTATGGAATCTAAGGTTCATAATTAAAGTTACTTTGGGCTAGATTTATTAAGGCTTTTTTGGCTATTTTGAGTAAATTCACATAAGCGAGCCTGCTGCCACGTATTTAAGAAGCAGAAACTATCTCATAAGTGGCAAGATCAATAACCCCGACACTCGCTCATTAAGGATGATTGACATGCCTTGCTCTAGTGCAATTGGTTGCGCCAGAGCAGAGGGTGGCATTGCACAAGAGTCCTCTTGTATAATGTTAAATTTTGCCCTGTGATTAAACATTGCAAGTGGTGATTGCAGGCCGACAGGTTTACTACTTGCGAACCTGTCCGCCCAATTGGATGATAAATTTACCTATTAATATTTTATAAATGAATAGAGATTTATACTAGCGAGAAGAGGAGCTGAAAGTGCGCAGGATTGTAGGGAAAACATTTACTAGTAAAATATCTGGTCTAAATGATATATTACATACATTCCTTGGTTATTTTGACAGAATTCTGGCTTGAAATGATACAAAAACAAAATAAGGCAGTCAGATCAGTTATTCTTAAATGGACACATTTCATGCCCCTCCCTATAATCATGGGTGCTGCCATATTGGAACCTAGGTTACACTACAGGTTTCTGGAGGAGAGTTGATGCACATGTGCAAACATGTCAGCACTGAAGTGTCGGTAAAGCTAGATTTCAACATGACTAGAAGAAGGCTGGAAATAATAGTGTTTATTAAATGTATTTAGTTTTTAATGTCCATTTTAATTTGCTGCGCGCACACACACACAAGTGCTCTCCCGTGAGTTGCTGCACACACAAGTGCGCTCCCGTGATTTGCTACAAACACACAAGTGCGCTCCCGTGAGTTGCGCACACACACACACAAGTGCGCTCACGTGAGTTGCTGTACACACACACACACAAATGTGCTCACGTGAGTTGCTGCACACACACAAGTGCGCTCCCGTGACTTGCTGCACACACACACACATAAGTGTGCTCACGTGAGTTGCTGCGCACACACACACAAGTGCTCTCCCCTGAGTTGCAGCACACACACACACACAAGTGCTCTCCCCTGAGTTGCTGCACACACACACAAGTGCGCTCCCGTGAGTTGCTGCACACACATACACAAGTGTGATCACGTGAGTTGCTGCACACACACACAAGTGCGCTCCCATGAGTTGCAGAGCACACACACACACACAAGTGCGCTCCCATGAGTTGCAGAGCACACACACAAGTGCTCTCCCCTGAGTTGCTGCACACACATACACAAGTGCGCTCCCCTGAGTTGCAGCACACACACACAAGTGCTCTCCCCTGAGTTGCTGCACACACACACACACACACACAAGTGCGCTCCCGTGAGTTGCTGCACACACATACACAAGTGTGATCACGTGAGTTGCTGCACACACACACAAGTGCGCTCCCATGAGTTGCAGAGCACACACACACACACAAGTGCGCTCCCTTGAGTAGGCACATAACTCACAGGAGTTGCAAGGATATGCCTGCGTGGGATCTGAGGTTTCATGTGAGCATTACTGACAGGCGCTGCACTGGCTGCAGGTCTTCTGGATCTGATAACGGCTCTAGTGTAATCATTTGAATCACCTACTGGTTGCACAGTATTTTATATAGGACAGCTGGCAACCTTATTTACACCCACTGTCCCAGCTGCATCCAGTTTATAATAGACTGATTTAGCAGGATCACAGTGCCACTCGACTATCTACCTAATTGTTAATAGTATTGAAAAGCATATGCAGACCTTAAAGGGACAGTATGCACTCATTTTCATATAACTGCATGTAATAGACACTACTATAAAGAATAAGATGCACAGATACGGATATAAAAATCCAGTATAAAACTGTTTAAAAACTTACTTAGAAGCTGTCAGTTTGGCTCTGTTGAAAAGGCAGCTGGAAAGCCCACTGCAAGTGGCAAATAAGACACTCCCCCCTCCCCCTTCTTTTACATATGAAAAGACCCTTTACACAAACAGGAGCAAGCTGGAGAAGGTAGCTGACAGTATTCATATAAAACGTTGGGGCTTGGTTAGGAGTCTGAAAATCAAAGCAATGTTATTTAAAAATAAGCAAAACTATACATTTATTTTAAAAAAAAACCTTTATGGGCTATATAAATAGATCATCTACAAAACATTTATGCAAAGAAAAAATGAGTGTATAATGTCCCTTTAATGCATCAAACACAACGCTTTTCTCTTTGCAAACTTATCTTTACTGGGTTCATCAGCCATGTCCTAATCTCATGGTACCCTTTGCCAAGGGTTCTCAATCCTAGTGCAGACAAGACAGAGTCCAATGTGGAACTTGTGTGCTGTAAAGGCAGTGAACTTTTGAAGCCTAAAATGGTAATCGGTAAAAGGACAGTCAACACCTTGATATATTATATAAAACGTTTAGTTATGCGTAATTAAACCACTTTGCTCAGTTTTCAGAACTAAATTACATAAAATGGTCAAAATAATAAAAATATATTTATACAATATACAACTTTAAAGGCACCCTGCTGATTTCTAAAGGCTAACCTTGCTACATATGTCTCTAAATATGTTTTATCAATACATTTTATACTAGCTTTGTTGTCGTGAACCAAAGTCCAGATTGGCTCCTCCAAATATGGCAAATTTTGTGTGGAGTTTGGCTATTGAAAAATAATTGTAGTAAAAAGGATGTCAATTTGTTTTAAATGGAAAAAAATGTACAAAAATAGATAATAATAAAAAAAAAGGAACACACTTTAATCCAAAATACTAAATAGTGAAGAGAAAAAAAGGTTTCTTGAAAAAGTTACAAAGACATGTTGTATAAATTTGCGTCTCAACCAGTATAACGTGCTTTATTATTTTCAATTAATGTATAGCACCAACAGATTCCGCAGTGTTAAAGAAGTTTTGTTCATAGACCTAAATGCGTCATATCTGCATTAAAATACCACACCGTATCTTAGTGATTTGTCAGCTTCAATAGTTTATTTTTATAATACTTCATATTTCGGTTCCTATTTTCTCCATTTATGTACCATATCCTCTATCAAAGTCTTCTGAAACACGATTTCTATGCTAGCAATTTGTATGGTGCATATTTTCGTGACACATCATGGACTTCAAGTAACTTTCATGCGTACTTGCTAAATCTGACAGCTCTTCAGATAGCAGCGAGCAGTGGATATGAAGAAAAAGCTGAGGTGATTTATTTTCACTGAATATTAAACACACATATTCATAATTTCTTCTAAAAAAAACATAACTGCTTGTCAGTCAGAGGCAAGGCATAATTCTGACCTAATTTACTATTTATTTAGTTTTGCTGGAAATAAGATTGCAATTTACAGTTTTACTTTTCATGTTTAATCTGCAGATTATTTTCTTGATTCAGTGCATGAAATCTATGGATTATATGGGCATTGTGCCACTATTTCTCCAACATTGGTGTGTCCGGTCCACGGCGTCATTCTTACTTGTGGGAATATCTCTTCCCCAACAGGAAATGGCAAAGAGTCCCAGCAAAGCTGGCCATATAGTCCCTCCTAGGCTCCGCCCACCCCAGTCATTCTCTTTGCCGTTGCACAGGCAACATCTCCACGGAGATAGTTAAGAGTATGTGGTGTTTAGTTGTAGTTTTTTTATTCTACTATCAAGAGTTTGTTATTTTAAAATAGTTCTGGTATGTACTATTTACTCTGAAACAGAAAAGGATGAAGATTTCTGTTTTTGAGAGGAAGATGATTTTAGCAGACAGTAACTAAAATCGATTGCTGTTTCCACATAGGACTGTTGAGATGAAGTAACTTCAGTTGGGGGAAACAGTTAGCAGACTTTTCTGCTTAAGGTATGACTAGCCATATTTCTAACAAGACTGTGTAATGCTGGAAGGCTGTCATTTCCCCTCATGGGGACCGGTAAGCCATTTTCTTAGTCTCAAACAGAATAAAGGGCTTAATATGGGCTATAAAACTGGTAGACACTTTTATGGGCTAAATCGATTGCTTTATTTGGACATGTTATACATGTTTATGCTGATAATTCACACTTATAAACTTGGGGAACGTTTTTTAACGTCAGGCACTATGTTTGACACCTTTTCCAGTCAGGAAGGGCCTTCCCAGTTGTAGGCTGAGCCTCATTTTCGCGCCATTACTGCGCAGTTGTTTTTGAGAGCAAGACATGCAGATGCATGTGTGAGGACCTGAAAGTAGTTGGAAAAGTTCCTAAAAGGCGTCATTTGGTATCGTATTCCCCTCTGGGCTTGGTAAAGTCACAGCAAAGGCAGTAGCTGGGACTGTATAGGGGTTATTTTAAGGGTTAAAGCTCTGAAAATTGGTGTGCAATACCTTTAATGCTTTAAGACACTGTGGTGAAATTTTGGTAAATTTTGAACAATTCCTTCATATTTTTTCACATATTCAGTAATAAAGTGTGCTCTGTTTAAAATTTAAAGAGACAGTAACGGTTTTGTTTTAAAACGGTTTTTGTGCTTTATTGACAAGTTTAAGCCTGTTTAACATGTCTGTGCCTTCAGATAAGCTATGTTCTATATGTATGAAAGCCAATGTGTCTCCCCCTTCAAAATTGTGTGATAATTGTGCCATAGCGTCCAAACAAAGTAAGGACAGTACTGCCACAGATAATGAAATTGCCCAAGATGATTCCTCAGATGAAGGGAGTAGACATAGTTCTACATCATCTCCTTCTGTGTCTACGCCAGTTTTGCCCACGCAGGAGGCCCCTAGTACTTCTAGCGCGCCAATGCTTATTACCATGCAACAATTGACGGCTGTAATGGATAACTCCATAGCAAATATTTTATCCAAAATGCCTGCATATCAGAGAAAGCGCGATTGCTCTGTTTTAAACACTGAAGAGCAGGAGGGCGCTGATGATAATTGTTCTGTCATACCCTCACACCAATCTGAAGGGGCCATGAGGGAGGTTTTGTCAGATGGGGAAATTTCAGATTCAGGAAAAATTTCTCAACAGGCTGAACCTGATGTTGTGACATTTAAATTTAAATTAGAACATCTCCGCGCACTGCTTAAGGAGGTGT
Source organism: Bombina bombina (assembly GCF_027579735.1). NCBI lineage: Eukaryota > Metazoa > Chordata > Amphibia > Anura > Bombinatoridae > Bombina > Bombina bombina. The sequence goes on along the minus strand of NC_069499.1, from coordinate 137,314,611 downwards.
TATCTACTCTGGATGATTGTGACAACTTGGTCATTCCAGAAAAATTATGCAAGATGGACAAGTTCCTAGAGGTTCCGGTGCACCCCGACGCTTTTCCTATACCCAAGCGGGTGGCGGACATAGTGAATAAGGAGTGGGAGAAGCCCGGCATACCTTTTGTTCCCCCTCCTATATTTAAGAAATTATTTCCTATGGTCGACCCCAGAAAGGACTTATGGCAGACAGTCCCTAAGGTCGAGGGGGCAGTTTCTACTCTAAACAAGCGCACTACTATTCCTATCGAGGATAGTTGTGCTTTCAAAGATCCTATGGATAAAAAATTGGAAGGTTTGCTTAAAAAGATTTTTATACAGCAAGGTTACCTTCTACAACCCATTTCGTGCATTGTTCCTGTCACTACAGCAGCGTGGTTCTGGTTCGAGGAACTAGAAAAGTCGCTCAGTAGAGAGACTCCATATGAGGAGGTTATGGACAGAGTTCACGCACTTAAGTTGGCTAACTCTTTTATTTTAGATGCTGCTTTGCAATTAGCTAGATTAGCGGCGAAAAATTCAGGGTTTGCAATTGTGGCGCGCAGAGCGCTTTGGCTAAAGTCTTGGTCAGCGGATGTATCATCCAAGACAAAATTGCTTAACATCCCCTTCAAGGGTAAAACTCTCTTTGGACCAGAATTGAAAGAGATTATCTCAGACATCACTGGGGGAAAGGGTCACACCCTCCCACAAGATAGGCCTTTCAAGGCCAAGAATAAGTCTAATTTTCGTTCCTTTCGTAATTTCAGGAACGGACCGGCCTCTAATTCTGCATCCTCTAAGCAAGAGGGTAATGCCTCACAGTCCAAAACAGCCTGGAAACCGATGCAAGGCTGCAACAAGGGTAAGCAGACCAAGAAGCCTGCTACCGCTAACAAAACAGCATGAAGGAGTAGCCCCCGATCCGGGACCGGATCTAGTGGGGGGCAGACTCTCTCTCTTTGCTCAGGCTTGGACAAGAGATGTTCAGGATCCCTGGACGCTAGAAATAGTTTCTCAGGGTTATCTTCTGGAATTCAAGGAACTACCCCCAAGGGGAAGGTTCCACATTTCTCACTTATCCTCAAACCAAATAAAGAGACAGGCGTTCTTACATTGTGTAGAAGACCTGTTAAAGATGGGAGTGATACACCCAGTTCCAATGACGGAACAAGGAATGGGATTTTACTCAAATCTGTTCGTAGTTCCCAAAAAAGAGGGAACCTTCAGACCAATTCTGGATTTAAAGATCCTAAACAAATTTCTCAGGGTACCATCGTTCAAAATGGAAACCATTCGAACGATTCTACCCACTATCCAGGAAGGTCAATTTATGACTACCGTGGATCTAAAGGATGCGTACCTACATATTCCTATCCACAAAGAACATCATCAGTTCCTAAGGTTCGCCTTTCTGGACAAACATTACCAGTTTGTGGCCCTCCCATTCGGATTAGCCACTGCTCCAAGGATTTTCACAAAGGTACTCGGGTCCCTTCTAGCGGTTCTAAGACCGAGGGGCATTGCAGTAGTACCATACTTGGACGACATTCTAATACAAGCGTCGTCCCTTTCCAAAGCAAAGGCTCATACAGACATCGTTCTGGCCTTTCTCAGATCTCACGGATGGAAGGTGAACATAGAAAAAATGTTCTCTGTCTCCGTCAACAAGAGTTCCCTTCTTGGGAACAATAATAGATTCCTTAGAAATGAGGATCTTTCTGACAGATGTCAGAAAGTCAAAACTTCTAAGCGCTTGTCAAGTTCTTCATTCTGTTCCACGTCCTTCCATAGCTCAGTGCATGGAAGTAGTAGGGTTGATGGTTGCAGCAATGGACATAGTTCCTTTTGCGCGAATTCATCTAAGACCATTACAACTGTGCATGCTGAAACAGTGGAATGGGGACTATACAGACTTGTCTCCAGTGATTCAAGTAGATCAGAAGACCAGAGATTCACTCCGTTGGTGGATATCCCTGGACCACCTATCCCAGGGAATGAGCTTCCGCAGACCAGAGTGGGTCATTGTCACGACCGACGCCAGTCTAGTGGGCTGGGGTGCGGTCTGGGAATCCCTGAAAGCTCAGGGACTATGGTCTCGGGAAGAGTCTCTTCTCCCGATAAACATTCTGGAACTAAGAGCGATATTCAATGCTCTCAGGGCTTGGCCTCAGCTTGCAAAGGCCAGATTCATAAGATTCCAATCAGACAACATGACGACTGTTGCGTATATCAATCATCAGGGGGGAACAAGGAGTTCCCTGGCGATGAAAGAAGTAACCAAAATAATACAATGGGCGGAGAATCACTCCTGCCATCTATCTGCAATCCACATCCCAGGTGTGGAAAACTGGGAAGCGGATTATCTGAGTCGTCAGACATTCCATCCGGGGGAGTGGGAACTCCACCCGGAGATTTTTGCCCAATTGACTCAATTATGGGGCATTCCAGACATGGATCTGATGGCGTCTCGTCAGAACTTCAAGGTTCCTTGCTACGGGTCCAGATCCAGGGATCCCAAGGCGACTCTAGTGGATGCACTAGTAGCGCCTTGGACCTTCAACCTAGCTTATGTGTTTCCACCGTTTCCTCTCATTCCCAGGCTGGTAGCCAGGATCAAACAGGAGAGGGCCTCAGTGATCTTGATAGCCCCTGCGTGGCCACGCAGGACTTGGTATGCAGACCTGGTGAATATGTCATCAGTTCCACCATGGAAGCTACCTTTGAGACAGGACCTTCTTGTTCAGGGTCCATTCGAACATCCAAATCTGGTCTCCCTCTAGCTGACGGCTTGGAGATTGAGCACTTGATTCTATCAAAGCGTGGGTTTTCAGATTCTGTGATTGATACTCTGGTTCAGGCCAGAAAACCGGTAACTAGAAAGATTTACCATAAAATATGGAAAAGATATATCTGCTGGTGTGAATCCAAGGGATTCCCTTGGAATAAGATAAACATTCCTAAGATTCTTTCCTTTCTGCAAGAAGGTTTGGATAAAGGATTATCTGCGAGTTCTGTAAAGGGACAGATTTCTGCTTTATCTGTCTTACTACACAAACGACTGGCAGCTATGCCAGATGTTCAAGCATTTGTTCAGGCTCTGGTTAGGATCAAGCCTGTTTTTAGACCTTTGACTCCTCCCTGGAGTTTAAATTTAGTTCTTTCAGTTCTTCAAGGGGTTCCGTTTGAACCTCTACATTCCATAGATATTAAGTTGTTATCTTGGAAAGTTTTGTTTTTGGTTGCTATTTCTTCTGCTAGAAGAGTTTCAGAGTTATCTGCTCTGCAGTGTTCTCTGCCCTATCTGGTGTTCCATGCAGATAAGGTGGTTTTGCGTACTAAGCCTGGTTTTCTTCCAAAGGTTGTTTCTAACAAAAATATTAACCAGGAGATAGTTGTACCTTCTTTGTGTCCGAATCCAGTTTCAAAGAAGGAACGTTTGTTACACAATTTGGACGTAGTCTGTGCTCTAAAATTCTATTTAGAAGCTACAAAAGATTTCAGACAAACATCTTCTCTGTTTGTCGTCTATTCTGGTAAAAGGAGAGGTCAAAAAGCGACTTCTACCTCTCTTTCCTTTTGGCTTAAAAGCATCATCCGATTGGCTTACGAGACTGCCGGACGGCAGCCTCCTGAAAGAATCACAGCTCACTCCACTAGGGCTGTGGCTTCCACATGGGCCTTCAAGAACGAGGCTTCTGTTGATCAGATATGTAAGGTAGCGACTTGGTCTTCACTGCACACTTTTGCCAAATTTTACAAATTTGATACTTTTGCTTCTTTGGAGGCTATTTTTGGGAGAAAGGTTTTGCAAGCCGTGGTGCCTTCCATTTAGGTAACCTGATTTGCTCCCTCCCTTCATCCGTGTCCTAAAGCTTTGGTATTGGTTCCCACAAGTAAGGATGACGCCGTGGACCGGATAAATTACTTTCTCCAACGGTGTGTCCGGTCCACGGCCCGCCCTGGTTTTTTAATCAGGTCTGATGAATTATTTTCTCTAACTACAGTCACCACGGTACCATATGGTTTCTCCTATATTTTTCCTCCTGTCCAAAACGGAAATGTACTTTAGCATATTTTACTCTCTAAAAATAACCATACTTGTATTAAACGGACTATCCTAATCAAAATCAAATTTTCATGATTCAGATAGGGCAGGACATTTTAAATAACTTTCTAGTTTACTTTTATCATATTTGCTTTGATTTCTTGGTATTCTTTGTTGAACGCTAAACCTAGGCAGGCTCATATGCTAATTTCTAAACTCTTGAAAGGCCGCCTCTTGTCTTGGTGCATTTTGACAGTTTTTCCACCTCTAGACAGTGCAAGTTCACGTGTGTCATATAGATAACGTGTTCACTCCCATGGAGATATTTATGAGTCAGAATGGATTAGCTAAAATTCAAGTCTGTCAAAAGAACTGAGGTAAGGGGGCAGTCTGCAGAGGCTTAGATACAAGGTAATCACAGAGGTAAAAAGTGTATTAAAATAACCGTGTTTGTTATGCAAAACTGAGGAATGAGTAATAAAGGGATTATCTATCTTTTTAAACAATAAAAATTCTGGAGAAGACAGTCCCTTTTTAAAGGACACAAATCCCAAATGTTTTCTTTCATGATTCAAATACAGCATACAGTTTTTTAAGAAACTTTCTGAGTTACTTATACTATAAAATTTTCTTCATATTAGTGGTACCCTTTGTTGTAGAGAATACCTAGGTAGGTATGTGTACACATCTCGAGAACTGTACGGCAGCAGCTTTGCAAAAATGTGTTAGATGGCAACAGTGTTTTCACAATGTGTAACATTTGTTCAAATCATTCTTGTTACAGCAGCTGCCATGTGCATGCTCCTGAGCCTTCCAACCTGCTTTTCAACAAAGGATACCAACAGAGCAAAGTAAATTGGATAAAAGGAAATTTCTTAAAATTGTACACTCTATTTGAATCATGAAAGAAATAAAAATTGGGTTGATGTCCCTTTGTACAGTTCCTAATTACAGGGTTCAGTTGAAGCCGTAGCTATAGGCTACCTATACAGAAGGAAAATGTAGTTTTATTGCAGATCATTTTAATTTGTTTACAAAACTCTCTTTTTTTTTTTTATTACATGACAAACGTCAGTAGCGCAACTAAGCATAGATGCGGATCACAAATGTTCTGTAAACAAAATGTTCTGGCATATCATTTTGTAGACTATTCTTTGAAGGCAATTTTATTCTCTGTGGTAAAAAAGGAAACCCTGCAGTGTTAAAATGCTTAGCTCCTTTAAAATCTAATGTATAATCATTTTTCCTTTTGTGCCAGCTGCCGTAGGATTACGAATATTCCCTTGTAATGCTGTATTGACGTGCTCAAGTGCAACTATGAAATGTTAGCTTCATGAAGAAATAGATTGGGGTGTGATTCATCCCACGTAATATGCCTAATATGTCACTTTAACACTGGTTATAGATGCTGTGTGTTTTATTGCTGTGTCACAATTTTATTTAGGGCGTCACAGTGGTGGTTTGTCACTGAAGGCTGTGCTCCCCCAACAGTTCGGCTTCTGAAAGTGTCTCATGTAAAGACGTCTCTGCAATATACATTTTGCAAAGTTTGTGTTATAAAATGAAGTGATTTGTGCAATGTTGCTTTGCTTTATTTTTAAAGGGATTCTAAACGTTAAAAAATGATTACAATTTATACGCAGCTCTAATATGAAAAGGCAGCACAAACGGCTTTCTTTTACTAGGTCTAAAAATATATTCTTTATAATGCGTTTGGTCATTTTTATATGGATTATGTTCTACACACTGCAATTATTAAAGGGACAGACAAAAAGAGCATACCATTTTAAACAACTTTCCAATTTACTTCTGTTATCAAATCTGCTTTGTTTTCTTGGTATCTTTTATTGAAGAGTAAAGCTAGGTAGGTTCATAAGAGCTCAGGAGGGTGCACGTCTCTTTAGTACTCTATAGCAGCAGTGTTTTGCAACATTATTTGTAGCTTTGTTATCCAATGTTGCAAAAAACTGCAGCTATAGTGTACTAAAGACACGTGCACACTCCTGAGCTCTTATGAGCCTATCCAGTTTTACTCTTCAATAAAAGATACCAAGAGAATGAAGCAGATTTGATAACAGAAGTGAATTGGAAAGTTGTTTAAAATTATATGCTCTATTTGAATCATGAAAGTTTAATTTTTACTTTAATGTCCCTTTAAGTTGCAATGTCATCATATATAAAGCTTTACGGTCCCTTTTAATGTTTGTGCTTTTTGTATCAGAGCATGCGTTCCTTATCATTCCTACTTGCTACCAGCCTCTCACTATTGCTTTCACACCAACCTCTGCTCAGTGCATTGGTTATGCTCAGTATTTCCTGTCCTTTTAGTATTGCATGGAATTCTGAGAGACTTTTTCAATTCACGTCTATTGTCAAAGTTACTTTGTTCTCTTAGTAATCGTTTTTGAAAATCATACTTGGGCAGGTTCAGGAGCAGAAATGCACTACTTGGAACGCTAGCTGGTGATTGGTTGCTGCACACATATGTCTTATCATTGGCTCACCAGATGTGTTCAGTTAGGTCCCAGTAGTACCTAAGTGTTAAATCACATAGCACTATGCAAACAACAGAGCAATAATTAAATGTTTTAGCACATTAGACCGTTTTCTTTTAGCACTTTTATAGCCCTATAACAACCATGAAGTAGAAGGAAAAAAAACCCTATGCTTTAGTATGTAATGAGCACAGCTCAAGAGAGCTCCCACTACCCAATCAGACTATATCAGCCTAAACTAGCCCCTCTGCCTTTCACCATCTGTCTGTTAATTGCTAGAACGATCACATTACTGCAGATGCCTCTTCTGTGAGAGAAGTGACACTTATGTTGATGATCTGTTCCTCCAGCTTTCTGTGTTGAAGATTTAGGTTGGACAGAGTTTATAATCATATAGTTGTTTGTTTATTTCAATGTCTGCTAAAATGAGATGGAGTACACTGAATCTTTCATGGTGCATGAACAATAGTAGCTTTAGATGAATTGTTACTTGCCTTTAAACATGTCTTCTAGAAGGATCGTTTTCTATTAGAATCATATGGTTGTAATATAAAATGTTTTTGCTGGAATAAAATGCAATATACTTTCATTATTTTATTTGTTCCCTTTTCCTGTAATTTAACTCTTTATGTTTAAAGTCCCTTTAGCATTGCTATATTCTACACAGCTATTGTTTGCACACTTTATCTTTCATTCTGCTAAGCAAAAGAGATTAGATAACAAAAATTAAACTTACAGCATGGCAATGCCCATTATTTTATGGAAACCACTCTTTTACATGCATGTCTCCTATATCAGTGTTTCTCAACCGTAGCCCTTAAAGGGGCACTAAACCCAGAAAAAAACGTATCTTCTACCAAAATATCGATTTATTTCGAATAGTTATGTCATTAGCATTGTTTGTCAAAGTATTACCGTTCATTAGTAATCTTATATCAAAAATAGATATATTTCCAAACCCACCAACAGCTATTATTTTCTAACCTCAAATCCTGAACGATAACCCAGGTTATCAAAATGGTGATTTTTTGAGGCTATGCGCATGCAAGATATCCCGGCACGTCATACTCTACGTCACTCACAGCAGGCAGGCAGACCCGGCGTATCAAAATTAGACAGAGCAGATGAATACGCTGAAGCAGGTAAGAGCTGAGCGCTGCACTGTGAGAATCTCCCCAACAACGAGCATTTATTCTTTATTTATAGCACATTATGAAAAATTATGAATGAAACACATATTAATTTCAGTAGAAAAGATATATTATATACCTTACTTTATTTTAAACTTAGCACCTAATTTGAAAATATGTCAGGTATAAATTTACTAAATTGATAATTGATATTCTAATTTATCCTAAGCCTACATTACTGCATACACAAATACGTATCTAAAGTTAAAAAACATCATTTGCTAATAAGAGTCAACCTTCAAAAGCGCATGTGTGTCTTTCTACTGTATGTGTAAGTGTGATATCAGGGATGCGAATCAATGGATTGCAACGCGCATGTGCATGGTGACAACATTGTCACATTATGATATGCACGAAATAGGAATATTATTGGAAATTGGATTTGGTCGTGCACAGCCCATATTAGAGGGTTGGCTATAATGACGTCATCTGCAAAAAATATTATTTCATTTTATAGCGTTTCTAAAGATCGTTGAACTGTGAAATTAGGTAGGTGATGAAATATACACGTTATTGATTGTAAATTAATGTTCAGGTTGTGGCAAAAAATGTAAAGTTTTGGAATCCTTTAAGTTCCCCCAACAGGCCAGGTTTTCATTATAACTGAACCAATGTACAGGTGAAGTAATCAGCTGAGCAGTAACACCATGGTTACTAACTTGCTCTCACCCATCAGCTGATTATTTCACCTGTGCACTAGTTCAGCTGTAATGAAAGCCTGGCCTGTGGGGGGTACTTGAGGACCGTGGTTGAGAAACAATGTTCTATATAATGATATATGGCTGCCATGTGTTAATAGCAAATATATTTAATTATAATGTAAAATTCCCAGCAGCAATTATTCAAATGAGTAGATAATAATAATAATAATAATATATATATATATATATATATATATATATATATATATATATATATTTGTTTTATTTATTTCCCCCCCAAAACGGTGGATTTTGATTTGACGTTAACTGGGAAGAAAAACAACAGGGTTGGTGCTACATCCCTGTCATTAACAATAGTTACTTGATTCTGATCAAGATCATACCTGAAATAGGATTTCCTAAATGTAAGGCAACTCAGCTGAATTTTTCCTTCTTAGTACAAGCATTAAACTTTCTCTAGATTTGACTGTTGTTGGTAATACAGGAGAAAGAGAAATCTGGACAACAAAACAGGTGGTAGTTTGGCCTGGCCTTGTTGACAGTGGGAGCCATTTTGGTTTAATAAAGGGATAGAGCAGTTGTATTTGAATTATTTATTGTTTTGTATTTTTTGCAATATTCATGTGCAGGTGGAGAATACATGTAAACAGTGTCTGCTTGATGTATGAGCTAATGGCCATGTGATTAATATTGGGGGGGGGGGGGATTTCTTGAGTGAGAATTTTTTATTAACAACTGTTACTTTAAAAGGTTTTGAATTGAAGAATAATTTTAAGAGAAAATTTGTTTTTGTGCTGACAGCATATCAGTAGACTATAATATGTGCCACATTAAAGCTGAGGAAGCAAAATATGGTATTATCCCTCTTAAGCTTCATGGTAAAAAACTGGGGCAAGAAATGTAATAAAAAATGTGCCACATTTGCTTGTTTGCTCCTGTTGTTGTGTACAGCTGTAGTACCGGCTACAGTACTATATATTTAAATGTATTATAAATAGAATTAGAAGCAGTCCCAATGTTTATTTTGTTTGCAGAAATGGTCCTTTTACAAGTTTACCACAGCGTGTGTAATAATGTTATTGCTGTAACCTTCTGCTGAAATATTGCAGTGTAAAACATAAGATAATTTATCCGTTTGAAGTAGGTTGAGGCAAAGGGGGGTTGGCGGTATGGGTTTTTGTTTTGGGGGGAGGGAAATTCTGCGGGCGAGAGCCGCTCGAAATTGAAGTGGGGGGGGAGGGGCGAAATTTCTAACAAGTGGCATACGCTTTACAAAGGTGACAATTGAGAGTTAACAATTGAGAATTGAGAGATTAGTATTAGACTCACGGGGAGATGAAGATTATTGCATTTAAGTTGTGTAAAATAATAGTAGGCAAGGTGTCAGAAAAGGCTTATTGTAAGGGTAAAATAGGTCACACTTGGGTCTTTTTTTTTTTTCCTCTTCCCTCCCTTTTTAGAATGCAGAGATGGTCTACATTAGTGCCGTTCAGGAGCTTAGGGTTAATTTAAATAAGGTCTAGATTAGTGAGCATGGTATTATGCCACCATATGACTCAATAAGGAGGAGTAATTAGAGCAGGCGCCCAATATGACTAATGTATCTCTACAAACTAAGCGGAAAAGATCCTGTATTATAGTAGGGTAGAAACTTATGAGAGTAATGTGTGGCGTTAGGGTAAGATACGTTGATATGGACTGCTATAAATAAAAAGCGTAATGGCTGTTAACAACAACAACACATGGAAATGTACAGCCAAAGATATGACAGAAGGACAAGTGTATAATGTACCCAGGGGGAAAAAAAAAAAATAGGGTGGAAAGGGTAAATAAATATGTTTGGACCATTGAGAATGTGTCAAAAGGTAGTGCTATATCTATATGCAGGATATAAAGGGGTGTACTGCAAAAATACCTAGATGAGCCTGAATTTTAACCTGTTGTGCTTCCTGGCTCACGCAGAAAAACAAATAGATAGTTTAAGCATAGAATTTGAATCCTCAGTAAAATGTACATGAACATGTAACAATAAACAGCTAACAAAATACTTTGCAGTCTTAGAATAATCCTAGAGGAAAATAAAAAAGATTTTAATATAACAGAAGAGCTATGCAGGTAATAGTGGGCTAAAGCGTCATATGTAAAATTAATAACAGGCTTAGCGGGTTGAGGAAATTTATCGGAGTGATCAGCTCCCATAAAAATGTCCTGAGAAAAAGTACCCACAGCTAGGATCAGGCAGGGATTCCGAGGTTTGTCTACAGGGAGTCCTGTCCTGGGAGAATAGAGAAGGGTTGTTAACCTATGCCGGTATCTACAAAAGTCCCGGTAGTGTCTCTGGGTGTTGGAGCTTTCAGCAGGGCATCAAGTTGCCGTCTAACAGGCCTCATTACTATTTTATAGGGACGTGTTGGTAGTCTTCGGGCAGATTGTATGCCTGAAAGGCAGAGTAGGGCACGCATCTGGTGTGCCCCACCTCTATAGGTCTCGGTCTAATTAGTGCGGTATCTTTTTTAACCCTCAAAGCACAGGGGATCAATCTGAGACGTTGTGCTCTTTTGTCAAGTGAGCTAATAAGGGGCACTGAAACTCTGCACGAGCCTGGGAGGCCGGCCGCATCACTCCCGGTGTCAGCAGATGGCCTAGCCGAGATGTACCTGACTGCTGCAGGGTAATGATGTTGTGTCTCATACACAGCTGCTTCACATGGAGGGGTACCAAAGCAATCCTGCTGCCCCTCAATCCAGAACTCATTCCGCTTCAATTTTCTGTCGTGGGAAGAGGAGGGGGTATGTGTACCATCAGAGGAAGGTAAGATTCCATCAAAAAGGGAAGCTTCAGATCTGCGTACCCTGCAGAGGGAAGATAGATCCGTAAACCGGAGGTCCATTTTGTTCTCTAATTCCTGTAGGAGGGATCGTATCATTATGCTCAAGTCCTCCATAGCAAAGTAGTGACCCAAGTGTGATATGCTCCGTAAATGGGCTGACTTTGTTTATGGACCTTATCCGCTTGGTTTCTCCGTGAGCTGTTACTTCTCAATTGTCAGGAGCTGAGTAGAAGGGGGGTTCAGAGGCCCAAGACGGTGAAGCGGCCCTCAATGCAAAAATGATTCTAGATTTAGTAGGGAGTGAGAGGGCGTAACAAAACATTTCAATTATAATCAGTTATTACCTTCAAATACAGATTCCATTAGACGTTAATGTCTGAAAATTCCACATTCAAAAGTTGACATTTAATAAAGTGAAGCATTTGCTTTTGTAAAAGCAAATTATTAATATTAAACAAATGTGAGCAATATTTATTATTTTTAACTTGCTTGTTGAATCATTTGCCCAGTCCTCCTAGGCTGCATATAAGCTCTCTTACAAAACGGAGCTAACTTTCAGATAAATATTGCATAAAGCAAGCTTCTAATAGATTTAATTTGTGTTCTGTGTTTTAATTAACAAGGAACACTAAAGTGCAGCACACAAACAACTTTCCTATTCACTTCTGTTATCAAAATGTGCACAATATTTTTATATGAACAAGCTTCTACTGATTATGTGCAAGAGTTCACAGAATATATGTATGTGCATTTTGTGATTGGCTGATGACTGTCACATGATGGGAAGGAAAATTTAACTAACATTTGTCCAAAAAAAAATATACTACTTATTTAAAATTCAAATGAAGGGCTCTATTCACAAAGAGATTAATTGCAGGTGAATTGTAGGTGATTTGAAATCTTTTGTTAACTATGCATAGTTAAAGGGACATGAAACCCAATTTTTTTCTTTCATGATTCAGATAGACTACAATTTTAAACAACTTACCTATTTACTTCTATTATTTAATTTGCTTCCTTCTCTTGTTATCCTTTGCTGAAAGTTTTATCTAGGCAAGCTCAGGAGCAGCAAAGAACCTAGGTTCTAGCTGCTGATTGGTGGTTGCACATATATATATATATATATATATATATATATATATATATATATATATATATATATATATATATAGATTATGATTGGCTCACCCATGTTTTCAGTTAGAAACCAGTAGTGCATTGCTACTTCTTCAATAAATGATACCAAGAGAATGAAACAAATTAGATAATAGAAGTAAATTAGAAAGTTCTTTAGAATTGTATTCTCTATCTGAATCATGAAAGAAATATTTTGAGTTTTAGGTCCCTTTAATGCTGCTTACAATTCACCTGCAAATTCTCCCATTTTAGGTTAATTCTATTCATCATCACTATGCAATGTGCAGGGCTAACTCAGTTCTTATATACATAAATGCTTATGCCACCAGTGCACATAAAAAATCTTGGGTCAACAATTTTCCCTATAGTCAGTTTTTGAGGCTGAGGAAAAATTGCTCAATCTCGATGACTTTGAAAATGAAGCAAAAAGGGTACAAAGTGGAATTGTTAAGGGGGCTAGAGAAAAGGCACATGACAGAAATACTTGTTCATCACCAAAAGGAAACTATTAACATAAGGAGATTAAACAAATTAAAGGGACACTGTACCCAAAAATTTTCTTTCATGATTCAGATAGAGCATGAAATTTTAAGCAACTTTCTAATTTACTCCTTTTATCAAATTTTCTTCATTCTCTTGGTATCTTTATTTGAAATGCAAGAATGTAAGTTTAGATGCCGGCCCATTTTTGTGAACAACCTGGGTTGTCCTTGCTGATTGGTGGATAAATTCATCCACCAATAAAAAAGTGCTGTCCAGAGTACTGAAACCAATAAAAAGCTTAGATGCTTTCTTTTTCAAATAATGATAGCAAGAGAACGAAGAAAAATTGATAATAGGAGTAAATTAGAAAGTTGTTTAAAATTGCATGCTCTTTCTGAATTACAAAAGAAAAAAATTTGGGTTCAGTGTCCCTTTAAGTAATGGTTCAGAGGAGAATGCACCAGTTAGATTAATTACAACCTTTAATAAGGGAGCAGGTGCTTTGAAGAACATCCTAAAGAAACACTGGCCTATACAGCAAATCCTCTACTGGGGCCTTCTATAGGAGTTAACCCACAGATTACCTTCAGGAAAGGGAGAAGCCTTAACAATCTACTAGCCCCAAGTAAATTAAGGGTTGATGGATTGACAGACAGGAAGGATAATTGGTTAACAAGTTGGAAGGGGACCCTAAAATGTGCTAATGCAATTTGTGTAATCATATAAATCGGTCATCTAATTTCTCAAACTCGGATGGATCAGAGATTTTTGACATTACCTTTAAGAGTAATTGTGATTCCACTTTTGTGGTTTATCTGCTGCAATGTGGTTGTGGCCTATTATATGTAGGCTGCACAAAAAGAAAGATCAGACAGAGGGTTAATGACCATATATATAATATAAAAGAGAAATCAACTAAACTCAGTGTTCCCAAGCATTTCTTAGAATACCATAATTGTAATACTGCGTCTTTAAGAGTACAGGTGATAGATTGGGTCCCACCAAAAAGTCAGGAAAGGCTTTTAAAATTAAGGAGACTTGAAACATATTGCATTTATAAACTGAAATGTTTGTCTCCAAGGGATATGAATGTTGATGTTGACATTGCTGCTCATATGTAGAATGCGTTTTTTTAATTATGTATGTATGTGATGTTTATTTCATTTGTAGATTATGGGTATTATGTTTTTTCATGAGTTTATGTTTTATATGTTTTTTTATCATATAAGAAGTGCATTTTAGATATTTAACATTGTTAACTATGTAATAGTCACCTATGAATAGTGAAAAGCCTGATAAGGGTTCTCTGGAAGAATATAATAAGTGCAGTTTGAATATTATAATTAAAGAATAATAATAAAGCGCCACCAGATTCCGCAAGGTTATCCATGGGTACAAAGATATAAGTACAATGGTGAAACAATACAATATAAGACAACATTTTTCAGACAAATACAGGGGGAATTGAGGGCCTTATTCCCATGGGAATTTACAATCTAGATGGGTAGGAGGATGGGAAACAGGAGGTGGGACTGCAAAGGTGAGAATGATGTTTAGTGAGGAGTTAGATGAGTGCAACTGTTGGTTAAGTGAAATTCATTTGATAGCGAGTTGGGCGATAAGCTTCCTTGAAAAAAAAGAGAACGAAGAAAAAAATGATAATAGGAGTAAATTAGAAAGTTGCTTAAAATAACATGCTCTATCTGAATCATGAAAGAAAAAAATTGGGTTTAGTGTCCCTTTAAACACACAATTCTGACTCTGACATACAAGGCCCTCAACTGCATTGCTCCCCTTTATATCTCAGACCTTGTCTCCAGATACTCTCCCTTCTGGCTCCCATCTTGTGGAACTCTCTGCCTCACTCCACAAGACTCTCCCTTAGTTTTGAAAGCTTCAAGCGCTCCCTAAAGACTCTACTGTAATAATACTGTGTTTAGTTGTCCTTTAGTTTTAAAGGGGATGATCTTACTGGGATAAATTTACTGGAATATTTAAAAATGTATTTCTATATTCACTGGAGATGGGGTGGATTTAAAAATATGTGCTGCTTATGTAGGAAACAATTAGGCTGAGGTTTGTGTCTGTGCAGTTTGTGGGGATAGAAAAATATGCTGCTGTAGCCACACGCTAACAGAAATTGGCAGGAAGGGCACTATACGTGGCTCTATCAGCCAGTCCATGCTAATGTTCTAAATGTGTGTGTTTGCTTTTTTTTCTAGCTAAAAATAATCTCATATAATAGTAAAAAAATCGCTACACCCAGGAATTATTTATTCAAATGTCAACATTTATTTTTTAACCAATTATTTTATGCTAAATTTGGAATATTACAAAATTAAATGTATTACTATTTTACGATTTTAAATGTACAAATACAGAAAAGAATTGACGTTAAAGAGAAATGATAGTTAATCCTTACGAGTACTTTTTTTATTTTTTTTATTGAAGGATATACACATTTGTGCAGAGAACAATATTTAAGTTAAACAGCCATCAAATTACACAACATAAAGTTTACAATCTGTCCCATCATATGCCACATTAAAATGAAAAACAATAATTTATTTCCTAATTTTATGATGTTTTAACAATGAGGAAAAATACAAATAATTAATCATTCTCTTGTAAATAATACATCAATTTCCCAACAATTATACATTTAAGTAGTCAAAAATAATCCTTTTCAAGGACCTATGCCTTGTTAGGAAACACCAAATAGAACTATTTTACACATAAGATATAGCAATTTTAAACATAAGCAGTGTCACTTGATTACATGAAATTGTTGCCATATAGGACTCAATTTATCAAGCAAGGCCGGACATATTCGCCCCTGTTCGCCCAGCTCTCCTCAGGCAGGCACCAATCCGCTGCCGTAAAGTAAGATTGCACACTACTAGCGCTATTTTGCGCTCGCGTGCAATCCAACGCGCAGGCAGTAGCTGTCAATCTCCACCGGTCGGATGAGACCGGGGAGATTTAAATTTTCCATCTAAGAGGTGGCGAAGAGATTAGGAAAGCAGCGGTTTGATGACTGCTGTTTGATAAATCATGACTGCAGGTTCTCTTGTGAGAACCTGCAGTCATATGGAAGAGAAGGGCTTGATAAATCGAGCCCATAATGTGCATCCTGGAAGACTTCCTTAGCTGTCTTCAAGCCTGCAGATATTTTTTTTTTTAAATGAAAGCCTATCCCCCCAACTACCCCTTGTGCTCGCTCCGGTTTGTAGGGATTAAACACATAATAGCGTAATGAACTTGGTAAAAACAAAATAGTGTTTTATTTTTATACTAGAACAAACCTTTAAATAATGCAGGGAAGATATAGCGAATCGTTGTGCTTCTGCGTCTCTCCAGATGATGGTATATTTGGTCATCCTATCAGGAGTAGTTAAAAATGCTGATGCTCCAATCACTGGCCATTTACTGAAGCAGAGCTTTGAAGTGCAACTTTGACAATGTGCTTTTCTAAAAGAGTTAAATACATATTACAAGAATGGAATTTTAGTTTTATACTAAAATGTCCCTTTATTTATTTAAATGTTAACTAGTGTTAGTGCATCACTTTTTCAATGCTTTGAATAGATTGGTTTAATCATTGTCTGATAATTTAAATATGGAAATATATGAGAGATTTTAAATAACTTCATGTTTACTGCTCATGAATTGTAGCAACACAGCTGCCAGACCAGATTTAGACCAGTCCTAGTCTATTTGGTATGTTAATTTAATTGCAGGTGTTGGACTAACTTAAACCTTAAAATGTTGTTAGTCCAAATTTAACTGTCATGGCTCAGATAGAGTATGCAGTTTAGAGAGACTTTTTAATGTACTTTAGTAAGCAAATATACTTTATTGTATTGGTATCCTTTGTTGAAAAACATCTAGATAGGCCCAAAGCAGCAATTCACATTCAGCATTTTTTATTTTTTACATCTATATGCTCCTTTCACTGTGATTCTGAATTTAAAAAAAATAAATATATATATACATTCTTTTGCTCTCTAGGTAGCAACTTTGGAAGTTTAAATGAGCAATCAAAGATGAAGATGCAGGAACAGCGTCCAAATAAGTTAAAAGTCCAACTTTTATAGAACACAGTTTAAAAACATTCCGGGACACTCATAGCTCATACACACCGGAGCTGCACTCCAATACATTTCCTGCCTCACAGACACTTGGGGCGCGATCCGATATCGATCGCAGTTTGCGGCGCAAGCGAGGGAACCGGCGTCGCCCGCAGTTTCAGCTCGCAACTCGAGCCATCCCATATAGGTCGCCGTCAGATGCTAACGTGCCGTAAGTCTCACAAACCAGCGATGTCCAGAAATCTGCGTAAGTACAAATTTCTGGCGTCGCCAGTGACTTGCGCCACGTTAGAATCTGCCGGCGCCTATAAAACCTGACTAAAGTCTAAAACACCCGCACTGTCTAACACGCCTCCCTAACATAGCCCGCACTGTCTAACACGCCTCCCTAACATAGCCCGCACTGTCTAACACGCCTCCCTAACATAGCCCGCACTGTCTAACCCTCTATCCGCTATCCCCCCTCACTAGCCTAACAATAAAAAAGCTATTAACCCCTAAACCGCCGCTCCCGTACCCCGCCGCCAGCTATATTATATCTATAACCCCCTAAAGTGAGCCCCTAACACCGCCGCCATCTATATTAAAATTATTAACCCCTAATGTAAGCCCCTTACACCGCCGCCATCTCTATTAAAATGATTAACCCCTAATTTAATCTACCTACCCCGCCGCCAGCTATATTATCTATATTAACCCTAAGTATATTATAGTTAATATAGTTATTACAGATATATATTAACTATATTAACCCTAATTATATTAGGGTTAATATAGTTACTATAGTATTTATATTAACTATATTAACTCTATCTAACACTAACACCCCTAACTATATTTATATTAAATTAATCTAATTAATTTATAAACTAAAATATTCCTATTTAAATCTAAATACTTACCTATAAAATAAACCCTAAGATAGCTACAATATAATTAATAATTACATTGTAGCTATGTTAGGGTTAATATTTATTTTACAGGTAAATTGTTAATTATTTTAACTAGGTATAATAGATATTAAATAGTTATTAACTATTTAATATCTACCTAGTTAAAATAATTACCCAATTACCTGTAAAATAAATCCTAACCTAAGTTATAAATACACCTACACTATCAATAAATTAAATAAAGTACAAACATCTATCTAAAAATACAATTAAATTAACTAAACTAAATTACAAAAAAAAAAAAACACTAAATTACAAAAAATAAAAAAAAGATTACAAGATTTTTAAGCTAATTACACCTATTCTAAGCCCCCTAATAAAATAATAAACCCCCAAAATAAAAAAAATTCCCTGCCCTATTCTAAATTAAACATATTTCAAAGCTCTTTACCTTACCAGCCCTTAAAAGGGCCTTTTGTGGGGCATGCCCCAAAGAATTCAGCTCTTTTGCATTCAACAAATACAATCCCCCCCCCCCCCCCATTACAACCCACCACCCACATACCCCTATTCTAAACCCACCCAAACCCCCCTTAAAAAAGCCTAACACTACCCCCCTGAAGATCTCCCTACCTTGTCTTCACCACACCGGGCCGAACTCCTGATCCGATCCGGGCGATGTCGTCCTCCAAGCGGCAAAGAAGAATTCTTCCTCCGGCGATGTCATCCTCCAAGCGGCAAAGAAGAATTCTTCCTCCGGCGACGTCTTCCTCCAAGCGGCAGCAAAGTCTTCATTCTTCCGGCGGCATCTTCAATCTTCTTTCTTCGCTCCGCCGCCGCGGAGCATCCATCCCGGCCGACTGCTAAACTTGGAATGAGGTACCTTTAAATGACGTCATCCAAGATGGCGTCCGCCGAATTCCGATTGGCTGATAGGATTCTATCAGCCAATCGGAATTAAGTTAAAAAAATCTGATTGGCTGATTGAATCAGCCAATCAGATTCAAGTTCAATCCGATTGGCTGATCCAATCAGCCAATCAGATTGAGCTCGCATTCTATTGGCTGATCGGAACAGCCAATAGAATGCGAGCTCAATCTGATTGGCTGATTGGATCAGCCAATCGGATTGAACTTGAATCTGATTGGCTGATTCAATCAGCCAATCAGATTTTTTTAACTTAATTCCGATTGGCTGATAGAATCCTATCAGCCAATCGGAATTCGGCGGACGCCATCTTGGATGACGTCATTTAAAGGTACCTCATTCCAAGTTTAGCAGTCGGCCGGGATGGATGCTCCGCGGCGGCGGAGCGAAGAAAGAAGATTGAAGATGCCGCCGGAAGAATGAAGACTTTGCTGCCGCTTGGAGGAAGACGTCGCCGGAGGAAGAATTCTTCTTTGCCGCTTGGAGGATGACATCGCCGGAGGAAGAATTCTTCTTTGCCGCTTGGAGGACGACATCGCCCGGATCGGATCAGGAGTTTGGCCCGGTGTGGTGAAGACAAGGTAGGGAGATCTTCAGGGGGGTAGTGTTAGGCTTTTTTAAGGGGGGTTTGGGTGGGTTTAGAATAGGGGTATGTGGGTGGTGGGTTGTAATGGGGGGGGGGGATTGTATTTGTTGAATGCAAAAGAGCTGAATTCTTTGGGGCATGCCCCACAAAAGGCCCTTTTAAGGGCTGGTAAGGTAAAGAGCTTTGAAATATGTTTAATTTAGAATAGGGCAGGGAATTTTTTTTATTTTGGGGGTTTATTATTTTATTAGGGGGCTTAGAATAGGTGTAATTAGCTTAAAAATCTTGTAATCTTTTTTTTATTTTTTGTAATTTAGTGTTTGTTTTTTTTTGTAATTTAGTTTAGTTAATTTAATTGTATTTTTAGATAGATGTTTGTACTTTATTTAATTTATTGATAGTGTAGGTGTATTTATAACTTAGGTTAGGATTTATTTTACAGGTAATTGGGTAATTATTTTAACTAGGTAGATATTAAATAGTTAATAACTATTTAATAACTATTATACCTAGTTAAAATAATTAACAATTTACCTGTAAAATAAATATTAACCCTAACATAGCTACAATGTAATTATTAATTATATTGTAGCTATCTTAGGGTTTATTTTATAGGTAAGTATTTAGATTTAAATAGGAATATTTTAGTTTATAAATTAATTAGATTAATTTAATATAAATATAGTTAGGGGTGTTAGTGTTAGATAGAGTTAATATAGTTAATATAAATACTATAGTAACTATATTAACCCTAATATAATTAGGGTTAATATATATAATGTAATAACTATATTAACTATAATATACTTAGGGTTAATATAGATAATATAGCTGGCGGCGGGGTAGGTAGATTAAATTAGGGGTTAATCATTTTAATAGAGATGGCGGCGGTGTAAGGGGCTTACATTAGGGGTTAATAATATTAATATAGCTGGCGGCGGTATAGGGGGATTAGATTAGGGGTTAATAATTTTTATATAGGTGGCGGCGGTGTAAGGGGTCAGATTAGGGGATAGATAAGGTAGATGGCGGCGGTTTTAGAGGCTCACAGTAGGGGGTTAGTTTATGTAGATGGCGGCGGGGTCCGGGAGCGGCGGTTTAGGGGGTAATAACTTTATTAGGGATTTCGGGGGGGGGGGGGGGGGATCGCGGTTGACAGGTAGATAGACATTGCGCATGCGTTAGGTGTTAGGTTTATTTTAGCAGATCGCGGTTGACAGGGAGATAGACATTGCGCATGCGTTAGGTGTTAGGTTTATTTTCTAGTTAGTTTAGGGAGTTACGGGGCTCCAATAGTCAGCGTAAGGCTTCTTACGGCTGCTTTTTGTGGCGAGGTGAAAATGGAGTAAGTTTTCTCCATTTTCGCCACGTAAGTCCTTACGCTGCATATTGGATACCAAACTGCGCGGGTTTGGTATACCTGCCTATGGCCCAAAAAACTGCGGGCGACGGCAGAAATATACGCGCGTAACTTCTAGCTTACGCCGTATATAGGATACCAAATCCGCGCAATTATTGGCGTCGCCGGCTTTTGCGGGCGACGATTTTTATCGGATCGACCCCTTGATCACAGATGTGCAGCTGTTCTACACGGTGTCTTATGCAACATATTATTAACTCTTTAGTTACCACATTGTACATATTTTACACAGTGACATAAAAACATTATTCATTCTAATCAGTTAGACTTTAATTATTGGCTTTTAGGTAAAGCAGTATATTATAAAATAACATGATTAGATTAAATTGTTAATTCTAAAGGAGCCAGGTAGTAATATTTTGCATATCTAGGAACTTGACTGAACTCCCTGTTGAGAATAACTAAAGTATATAAAATAAAGTATAATAACATATATTTTCAACAGAGGTTACAAAAAAAAAAAAAAATCCTTTACATAATTAAATATCAGTATATAATTTTCGAGTCCCAAATTTCATTTATCTCCTTAGGATGACCAGTTCTTTAATTATATATTCAAACACTTCCTTTCTATCAAGTTTAGCTCTATCTCTTCCTTTTTAATTAGTTTTGAAATTCAGTCTATTACTTGCAATTCAAACCATGAATGGATATTTTCCTTCACAGATTCATCCTAAGGACCCTGGGGCCTATGCACAGCGAAATGTTTCCCCACATGGGTTTTAGACTTTTCAGAATCTAAGGTTAGAAGGTGCACGCTGATATGTTCCTTTTAAAAAAACATTATACGTCCTGTATACTGAAAACCACATTACTTATATGTCAGCACATAGATAACAAACTTTGAAATACAGGTAAGATGGTATTTAATCTTATAGTTAATACCTGTGTGATTAAATCAGAATAAATCCCCAGTTTTTACATAATCATAACATTTACAGGGATGTATACCACATTTAAAAAAACAAACAAAAAAAACAACAAAAAACAAACCTGAAGGTACAAGACTACTAGATTTTGAAAAATTATTACTGACTATATTTCTAATAGTCCTTCCTCTTCTGGAAACAAATTTGATCCATTTCTCAACCACCTTGAGCTAGAAGAGGATCTCTACTTGGTAGAGATAAATGTTGCTGTATTATACTATAAATTTTATTAAACAAATAACTATACTGTGTAGAAAAAATAGTTTATTTTCATGGCAGCTTGGTCTGAAATCATCCATAAGCAAATATTTTCTATCCATGCTTATAACTCTTCTCAGATTATCCTCCAATAAGTCCTCATCATATCCCCTATGAATGACTCTAACTTTTAAATCAAGAGCGTGTTTTAAATAGTTGTATTTGTACAGTTCCCGTATAACCTCATGAAATGACCTTTTGGTATAGGTTTTTTTTTTTTATAAATTATTAGGATGGTTAGAATCATATGTCAGATATGTTAGTTCTCCCTTATGAGTATCCATCCTAATTTAAATAAAGGAAGTAGAGTGATTGATTTGAAAAGGTATAAGTGAATTTTAAATTCTTTTCAATCAAATGAACATCAACGTCCAAGATTAGTACATCATCAATGAACCCGGTATACAATTTGATATTGTTTTTATAGGGGTTTAAATAGCCAAATATTTTGAATATTTTATCCTCAAAAACAAAACGTTATGGGTTAACAAAAAGTTGACTGAGTCAGTCAATAAAACTCTCAGCTTAAAATTTGTATAGAGACTTTTCATATTGTTTGTTGGTAACTTCCACTTTGTAAGTTACCTTCAAACCATAAAAGTGCATGGTTTGTTTAAAAAAAAATAAAAGAAATTGTGTGGATACTCGCAGGCAAACCCCCTTAAAATTTACATTTAATTACAATGGTTACAAAAGGTGATAGAATTGGCAAGGGCAAAGGATTTTTCTTCACTCATTAACTATAGTCTGCTCTTTGTGTTTTGTTGTTTTTTTTGTTTTTTTTTTATGTTTCTGGTTTTTCATTCTTTGTAACTCCGTTATTTCAACCTGTTCCCTATTATGGACCAGATTACAAGTGAAACGCAAAATATGGCTTCCATGAAAGCGATAATTTGCGCTCCACTTTGTAATACCAGCACATGCAAATGTTCGCTGGTATTACAAGTTTGGTGCAATGCAAACAGGACCTCAGCATTGCAATCACAATAACGCACTTCCATAGGCTTCAATGGAGCCTCGTTCTCATGCCATGAGAACTAGCACAGCGAAGGGGGTAAGTCGCGCAGCAACTTACAACAATTACACATTAAGATATATATATGTATATACATATATATTTCTAGTGAACACTAGGAGCGCAATCACATATACAGCGCAGGTTTTGGCGCAAGCGAGGGAACCCACGCCGCCCGTAATTTCACCTCGCACATCAGGGTATTACATATACTGCACCGTCAGATGCTAAACTGGCGTAAGTAGGACAAACTGGCAATCTTCTGAAATTTGCGCAAATACACATTTTAGTCGTCGCAAGTAACTTACGCCAGTATTTTGTTCACGGAAAGTCTCAATATAGAGTAGTTTTATGCAAATTAGGCTAACACTCATAAAAATGAACCGCGATTTCATATAAAAATGCGACATGTAATTATGCTATTCAAAATTCATATATAAACCCATATATAAAGAGATGAAGGTAATACAAATATGATTTCCCATTGTTCTCTCCTCCAAGTATTGTTGATTGTTTTGAGAACAAATTTAAAGTAAATAAGCAACTATATGTCCCAAATGTGATAAAGTACCTACAAGCTCAATCCATTTGATTATGTTGTGGCTTCAAACTATTTCAAATACACAACTAAACCTTAAAAAAACAATATCATAGTATACTGTCCCTTTAACCTTGACATGCTGCTTAAATGTATGTGTTTGTTAAGGCTTCCAGGAAGTTACGTTGCTTCTTTAGTCAGTGCAAGGGTTGCTGCGCCTGCAATATGTGGCGAGATGAGAGTGGAGTAGATTTTCTGAATTCTGCGCGCGTAAGTCCTTACGCTGTATATTGGATACCAAATTGCGTGGCTGTTCTATGTTAGTCTATGGGTAAAAAAATATGTCCGAAGGGTGAAAAATATGCGTTTAACTTGTATGCTATGCCATATATGTAATACCAAAATCGCGTAAAATCTGGCGTCGCCGGCTTTTGCGGGCGACGCACCATATGTAATGGAGGCCTAGAGGGTAATGTAAAGGCACTCTGGTTAATTTTCTGAGCTCTAATTGCTACTGCGAGCTTGCGGTAGGAATAACCAGCCTCTTGTTGCTGGTTATTTATTGCGCACCTGCAAACGGGCGAATTTGCCCATTTACGGGTGCACGATAAATTAGTGCTCCACTTGTAATCTAGTCCTATATTTGTAAATAAAATTGTTTGTATTTTATTATAAATTTCTTTATCACTATAATGTTTTAAATGTACAACTTTTGGGTGCATTCCAATTGGTTTCTATTTTTTTTCTATAAACCTTGCCAACGATAATTAATGAAATTTCTAGTTTAATAGGTGAATTTCTCTTTAAGGAACTGCGTTTATTTATAAGAATTATTTCCAAAAAGATTTACAGGAATTATATTTGATCATATCTTGATTTATTAAACTTCAATCTCCATAGAATTAGAATTTATGCTTGGCCATTACATAAATAATTAAACAGCTTCATCTGACATTTATACTTAGCTGAACTTTAATTTATTTTTATTAGTAAAAGATTGTGTCTTTTTTTTTTAATCAATATTTTGTAATTTAATTTATGGATATTCAATGGCAATGCAAACTAAATAATGTATTCCCATTTGTTTTATGTAAACTTGTTTGTGCTACATGTTGTAAAAAAAAAATATATCAATTCGATTGATCAATAATAATATTTTATTTATTTATTTTTATCTTGGCAGACGTTTTCCCTAAATAGAGGAATACTCCTCTCCCACAGAGCAAGACGATGAGAATTCCCAGGCAATCGGTGGGCGCTAATAATGTGAAGTGTACCTGGCCTTGGAGCACTGACTTGATCCCCTGAGAGAGCTCAGCACAAAATGAACAAACTGAGCTTTCAGAATAATAGAGCCATGCAAGATCGACGGAGTGTTTGTGTCTTTCTCCCCAATGATGGTACCTTAAATATCATTATAAATGTGAGTTAAATAATCATCTATTTAAAAACGTAATCACTTGGCTGCAACACATTTCTGAAGTGAGCCAAAACTGTCCACTGGAATGGCTCACAAGTAGATAATGGTATCTTCTTACATCCCCATTGGGAAATCTTCATATTAGAAACTACTGAACAATTGGTTAGGGTCATCCTGAGTGCTATTTCAATGAAAAATGTCTTCCTAAATCATCTAGGAAAATGCTATCGCTGTATAAAAGAACTACAAGAAATGCAGTGCAACTATAGTGAGAATTTAAATAAATGTGTAAAGCATAAATAAGGTATATGTTACACAAAAAGCATAATAATGTGTGATAACTCTATAAAAAAACGACACAATGACAAATCATTACCTAGCAATGAGAAACAGCCAGAGAGAACCTCTTTCATTTACCTAAAAACTATATAATATAAAAGGATGAAATAGTTTTGTGCCCAAAAAATTGTTCAATATAATGCAAAAAAAAAGTATTTTCTATTGTATGGAAATAGCTTTTTTTGGACACACATCTTAGTCAAGTAAAAAACATAAATTATGCTTACCAGATGATTTCATTTCCTTCTGTACAGGTAGAGTCCACAGCTGCATTCCTTACTTGTGGGAAATACTGAACCTGGCCACCAGGAGGAGGCAAAGACACCCCAGCCAAAGGCTTAAATACCTCCCCCACTTCCCTCATCCCCCAGTCATTCTGCCGAGGGAACAAGGAACAGTAGAAGAAATATCAGGGTGAAAGAGGTGCCAGAAGAACACATTAAAATTTAGGGCCGCCCATCAGAGAACACGGGCGGGAGCTGTGGACTCTCCCTGTACAGAGGGAAAGAAAATGATCTGGTAAGCATAATTTATGTTTTCCTTCTTAATACAGGGAGAGTCCACAGCTGCATTCCTTACTTGTGGGAAATTATACCCAAGCTCTAGAGGACACTGATTGCTAATGGGAGGGCAAAAAAGGAGAGGCGGCCCCATCTGAAGGCACCACAGCCTGGAAAACCCTTTCTCCCGAAGGCTGCTTCAACAGAAGCAAAAACTTGTTAGAAATTTAGGTAAAAGAATGTAAGGAGGACCAAGTAGCTGCCCTAGCAATCTGATCCACAGGCCTCATCTTAGAGACCCAATAGGACGTCACCGCTCCCATAGAATGAGCCATAATCCTCTAAGGAGGCTTATGTTCCACTGTCTCATATGCCAAGCGGATGACACTCCTCAACTAAAGATAACAAACAAAACATCTGTCTATCCTATGCAGCCTGAAGATAGAACTCAAAGGCACAACTCAGTACTCTGTAGAAAACATTCCTTCGAGAAGAAGGAATAGGACATATGAAATGTACCATAAGTTCTCGATTGAAGTTATGAATTGACACAACCTTAGGAGAAAAAACCTAACTAGGTTCATATAACAACCATATTATCGAGGAACACCCGATAACGATGGTCGCATGGCAAGGTCGCAATCTCAGACACTTCTGCACACAGAAGCTCTAATTAGACGGAAAGGATCTCTAAGATAAAAACTTAACGTCAACCTCATGCATAAGTAGACTCATGCAAAAACTTAAAAAGAAAATCTAAGCTCCAAGGGGGAGCATCAGATCAACACATCGGCCTGATCACAGTCAGAGCCTTAACAAAAACCTGATAGGGCCAAACTTGTCTCAACAAGGAACTAGCTAAGAGGCCCTTCTCCAGACCATCCTGAGGGAAGGAAAGAGTTCTGGCAAACTTGAATAGTGTGCCAGAATGAACCACGCTCCCCTCTATGCTTACGCATTTGAAGGAGAGGCTCATAACCTCTCAGAAAACCCTCTCTTGGCTAGGACCAAGCGACAAAAAAGAATAGAATAAGCAAATGGGCCTTGTTCCATCAGATCCCTGCGACAAAGTAACCTTCCTGGAGATAGAGACGTCATCCCCACTAAATCGCGACCCCAACTTCGCGGCCGCAACAGAGCAATCCGCATCCCTGACGCCTGCTCCTGTTAAGTTCGAGCCACCACTCGAGGTAAAGAGTGATATGGCAGAAGAGGAAGAATTGTATTGAACCTCCAAGGCACAGCTAAAGCATCCATTAGCTCCGCCTGAGGATCCCTGAACCACAGCCCATCTGTGGGTAACTTGGTATAGAGACGGGATGTCCTGAGATTCCCATCCTGCGTTCCAAAAACCCCTCAGATGGATTCCTTATCCCCTATTAAAGGGAAAGACTGTAGAGAACATCTGACCCGTATAACCACACCCGGAGAGTGGATATCTGACAGTGAGCAGTAGTGGGCCTCCGCCCACAATTAAACCTGAGATACTACCTCCATAGGGATTCTCTCGTTCTCCGATGGAGATCTAACCCACCAAGAGTAAGACTAACTAGAATCTACACAATAGGGCAAAACCCAGTAGACTAAACCCTCAGAGCAAAGAGATTGCCTGAAGATCCAAAATTTACTCGGGAGAAAAACCTCCTAAACCCATGGGCCCCTCTTGGCACGCCCTCACCACCAGGACGGACTTGCGACTGTAGTCAAAACCGCCCCGGGGTGACTTAAGAAAGATGTCCCTCAGGACAAGGAAATCTGGACAAAGACACCAGAGAATGATTCTCTCACCCAGTAGTCCAGGTAAATCTGTTAACACAGATTTGAAACAGCTCCACTCCGTTGCCTCCTCATACACCGAGCCTCGCTGAGATGAGACCTGGCAAAAGGAATGAAGTCCAGATGGACCCTGTGACAAATCATCATCACTTAACATATAGCTAGCAATGGCCTGAAGGAGACCTGGTGGGCACGACCTGATGAAGCTAACTCATAACTTCACAAGTTCGATAGGCATGTCTTCCTATCTTATGAAAACTAAATCAGCATCCAGGATCCACCCTGGTGCCTACACCAGGGAACTCTGGTCTAAGTATTCTTACCTCTCTGATCGAGGAAGAGAGATGAAATCCCTAAAGGGCTTATATCAGACCAGACTATGGAAATTAAACCCGAATCGTCAAGACAAGGAAAGCTACCGTTATATCTGGACTCAGGCCACTGCCAAAAGTAAACCTAGATTCCTTCAAGGCTCTAGAAGCAGTATTGAGACCAAAAACAACAAGAGCAATGCTCTGGAAGTCGCATCCAGAAAAAGACAACCTTAGGAACCTGAAATGTTCCCTGAAGAGGAAAGAAAAGGTATGATATCCTTTCTCAACAGTGGTCCTGCACTGCTTCTCCCGTATCAAGGGTAGAGTGGACCTTATAGTCACCCAACGAGGAGACATGATAAGGTTGCTTAAGTACTTTAGGCCCCAATTAGGATGGGAGTTCCCTTCCTCTATGGGAAACAAAAAGAAAAAATGGTTTGAATGATCCCCCAAACCTCACTCTGCGATAGGCACTGGGACAATGACTCCAACACTGGGACAATGACTCCAAAGGAGAACAAAACCCCGAAGGGCTTTCCTCTCTCTGTCTGAAAGACAGGATCAAAAGAAGGAAACTGCCCTGGAGGGCTAAAATTTGAAGCCTAGTTATAACTTCCTGAATCAAGCGTCCGAAAGGAGCGATAGTCAGTTCCAACGTGATCCAAGATAGGACCTGAAACTGGCCCCTCCTGCCAACCTAGGTTAGCCAGGCCTCTGCTCTGCTTGGACTGAGTCGGCTTCCAAAAACTTTTGGATAGCCAAGGCTTAGCAGAGATCTCTGACACTGGGTCTTAACCGCACCAAAAATAACAAGAGAAAAATAATCTGTCCCTCAGATTCGCTTTCTCATCCAACAATGAAAACTGCAGGGTAGTGGAACCAAATTAAATTCTCCATTCAAAAGGAAAGATTAGACTCAGAAGTATCTGTCAGAGCGAATCAAGGCCTGAACAGAAATAAACCTGAAGCTCTAGCTTTGGGTTAGAATGTGTGAATGTTCCAGAAAAGAATTATAAGCTTGAAATATATTGAGGGAACCATCACCTCGAATTGAGACAGAAAAGCTTCATAGGAAGTCTCCAGAAACTGTAACAACTTAAGTCATCAGTACATAAATATCCCTCGAGACTAAACAACTTATAAAAAGAGTTTCCTCTAATAACCAAGAGCTCTAAGAATAAACTATCCTTAAGCGGAATAGAAAAACAATAGGCAAGCGCACAAAAAGTGTTAGCCAAGTAGGGATGTGCAAATACAAAACCCCCCTATAGAGCACGAAAACAGGGACTTAAAAAGGAAATAGACAAAAAGGAATAGGATCTCCATCCTTCCTCATCCGTCTTAATCAAATTCGCCATCGGATTCAATGTTGTGAGATTCGACTGGAAGATCAGTATTAGGAATCTCTAATATTGACACAACCTCTCTTAGAAGCCAGCGCAGGCGTGCCACTTTAAATTTAAAGGCAAAATCCTCCTCTGCCAGAGGAATAGAAGCAGCAGGCTTCGACCCAGAAGGTCCGTACTCTGAAGCCTCAGAGAGAACCGCATCCTCAGACGACTGAGCGGATAAAACCGTCAATTTACATAATACTCCCTGTGCAGGAGTGCATGGATTAACCCTTCGTTTGCGTGTAGCAGTATGAGGCAAAGCGGCTAAGGCTGCAGACATTGCCATACGGAACTGGGCCGTAACGTCTGGTGGGAAAAAAGCCCCCTCCAGGTAGAGGATTAGCGTTGCAAGGGGAAGCTGCATGTGTAGGATCAGATGACTGTAGTGAACACGCCTCACCGGAGGAAGATTCCTCAGAGGTGGAAGGCTCAGTGGCATCTAACATTTCAACATTGGTTGATAAAAAAAACACCCTGTTGCGGCATATGGAACATAATTGAGAGGGCTGGATTACCTGGGCCTCCTCACAATATACACAGGTATCGAATTCTGTCGTAGGGGGATTACCCTCTTAACATTCAGAATCCTCCATAACTAGGTAACCTTATTTAATTCAAGAAATAACCGGCACCTATACCCTCAATGGCTGGGGCATTCACCACCTCCTATGACCCAAACAGTATAGAGAAACTCACTCCGTAGTCACTCGTGAGGAATAGGAAATGGAAAACCGTGACCACTCCCGGTCACACAGTGCGCAACGCAGGACCGCCCCTGCTAAAGTGAAAGCGCGCCAAGCTTAATAAAACTGCAGCTCTCAAGTAAAAAGGCAACCTGTACGTTCCATATCAGCCTATGAGCCCAAAACATCTCACACATATAAAGCAGCAGAAATCGCATAAAACAAATATGATTAACCCCCCCACTGTTCAACAATCCCCCTCAGGAGATATTAACCCTTGATTCCATAAAGATAAATGAGTCCCACTGTGAACCCTGTCTTCTAGCGTTAACATATGATTAAAAAATAAAACGGTCTTACCAGAATCTATGCCGTGGAACAGAAACACGGCCCTTCAAGTTTGACAGACTGTAGCATCGCTTCTGACATGGACTTGAGTGATGAAAAGCAGGCAGTGAAACTCGTCAACACTGATTGCTTAGGAGCTGTTAATATGAGTCTGGATGGATTCGCAGAAAGACTCTCCCTGCATCTCCAGACTCTAACATTCATCAATGCTCTCACTGAGAGGCTGACAGGACTACTTAAAACTCACTCCAGTCCCATTTTGAAGGGTAAATACCCTTCCTAAGGAACTACTCCGAAATCTTCTGACACTTCTCTGCCAACCTCCTGTGACGAAAGGCATAGAATGACTGGGTGATGAGGGAAGTGGGGGAGGTATTTAAGCCTTTGGCTGGGTTGACTTTGCCTCCTCTTGGTGGCTAGGGTCTGTATTTCCCACAAGTAAGGAATGAAGCTGTGGACTCTCCCTGTATTAAGAAGGAAATAAAAGTTCATAAATAAAAAGGGACACTAAACCCAATTTTTTTTTCTTTAATGATTCAGATAGAGCATGTGATTTTAAGCAACTTTCTAATTTACTCCAATTATCAAATTTTCTTCATTCTCTTGCTATCTTTATTTGAAAAGCAGTAATTTAAAGCTTAAGATCTGGCCCATTTTTGGTTGAGATCCTGGGTTATGTTTGCTTAATGACTTGCTAAAGGTAGCCACCAATAAGCAAACCCTATTCATGGTTATGAACCTAAAATGGGCCGGCTCCTAACCTTTAAATTCCTGCTTTTTAAATAAAGATGCTTAAAATTGCATGCTCTATCTGAATCATTAAAGAAAAATTGGTTTAGTATCCCTTTAACCCCTTAAGGACCGGGCCTTTCAGACTAAAACTTCCCCAAAAGACCAGAGCATTTTTAGCATTTTTGCCATCACTCCATTTAAACAGAAATTAAGCCTTTTTTATCTACATAGCAAAACTATATATTTTTTTTAGTAGACAACCCAAAGTATTGATTTAGGCCCATTTTCGTATATTTCATGCCACCATTTCACAGCCAAAGGCGTTCAAATTAAAAAAAATCTTAACTTTTTCACAAACTTTAGGTTTCTCACTAAAATTATTTACAAATAGCTTGTGCAATCATGACACAAATGGTTGTAAATGCTTCTCTGGGATGCCCTTTGTTTAGAAACAGCAGACATATGTCTTTGCCATTGCTTTTTGGTAATTAGAAGGCCGCTAATTGCAGCTGCACACCACACTTTTATTATTCCCAGCAGTGAAGAGGTTAATCTGGTAGCTTGTAAGGATAATTTTGCTTTAGTGTAGAGATTAACCTCCCACCTGACACTTCCCATCCCCTGATCCCTACCTCATCCCTCTCAAACAGCTCTCTTCCCTTCCCCACCTCCCAATAGTCACCCCCATCTCCCAATAGTCACCCCCATCTCCCAATATTCACCCCCATCTTACGTACTGTTTTTTTTTTTTTTTTTTTTTTATTATTGTCCTTAGTGTAGGATTACCCCTTTACAATCCCACCTCCCTGATCCCTCCCAAAAAGCTCTCTAACCCTCCCCCTTCTGAATAATTCTGGTCATCTTAAGTACTGGCAGCTGGTTTTCTATTATTTTTTTAATGTATTTTTATTAAAGAAAACTCCAAAAACTTTTTTTCTGTGGTGTACCTGCCCAACTCCCTCCTCTCTCTCTCATTTACCCCCCTCCCCATCGATGATCCTTTCCCTAACCTTTAAATGTTCCCTACACATAGGATCTCCCTCCCTGATGCTCTCAGATAAAAAAAAATATCTGAAGCGGTCCTGCCCCCTCCCGCCCCTTTCTAGTGATGGGCCACCCACCCACCTCCCTCCTAATCCTCCCACGCTACCAACGATCGGCACCACCGCTGCCCAAAGCAGAGAGGGCCACAGAGAAAGTCCAGCACACGCTTACAAGCTCTCAGCTAAGATTTTAAAGCAAAAATGGAAAGGTTAGTTACCGCATCTGGCCAAATGGGACAAGCCCAGGTACCACGTCAAGGTCCTTTCCAATACCTGGGACCCTAAAACAGCCACACAATACAAGCTCTCAAATCCAAACAAACTGGGACATGGGATGTTTACCCGGTCCGGTATGAGAGTGCAGTCCCCTTCCGTGTTTTGTATATGTCTAGGGAGATTACATTAGCCTGTGCACCCTTCCCTTGTTCCCAGTTTGTTTGGATTTGAGAGCTTGCATTGTGTGGCTGTTTTAGGGTCCCAGGTATTTGAAAAGAACCTTGACATGGTACCTGGGCTTGTCCCATTTGGCCAGATGCAGTAACTAACCTTTCCATTTTTGCTTTTAAATCTTAGCTGAGAGCTTGTAAGTGTGTGCTGGACTTTTTCTGTGTGTTATATATATATATATATATATATATATATATATATATATATATATATATATATATATATATATATATATATATATATATATATATATATATATATATATATATACATATAGACACACACACACACACATATATATATATATCTCTCTGTGTGTGTTTTTCTCTGTGTGTATGTGTATATATGTGTGTGTGTGTATGTGTGTATATATATATATATGTATATATATATATATATATATATATATATATGTGTATATATAAACAAAGAGGTATCAGCGCACATCCATTTTCAAAAGCACAACATATTTTTTACTGCTGCAAAAAATTGCCTGCATATACATCAAGAGACAACTATCCTTTTTTAAATAATATTGGGAACTTAGTCACACAATATGGCCATATTTTGCTTAGCCAGTCACCGCTTACAAGGTGCCCCAATTCGACTGGTCCTACTCTAAATTTGCGCTGATACCTCTTTGTAATTACTGGGTCATATTGGCAGCACTCCCAGATGTTGATTTAAACTTTTTGTAAGGTGTGCTAAAAAAACAAATTTGTATGTGTATATATATATATATATATATATATATATATATATGTATATATGTATGTATGTGTATATATATATATATATATATATATATATGTATGTGTGTGTGTATATGTATATATATATATATATATATATATATGTATGTGTGTGTGTATACATATATATATATATATAAAATCAGAAAGCAGGACCTCATGCAATATTGTAATTACCGCACAGCTAAGCAGCTCCTGACTGTAGCCTTAGAAGGTTTTCTTGTATATGATTGATTGTGAAGGTTTGTCACAGATAGGCCCGAGGCTTGTATATGGCATTCCACAAATAGTATCCTTCTCTGTAAAAGTTCATATTGAAAGTGACCCGTTCTCTTGTTTTTATTCTGTAAATTCCATGTATTTTGTATTTGCTTTTTGCTCATAAGGTTGTCTGAGTTGTTTCATAGATGCCTCATATATTTCAGGTTAAAGCACTTTGTCAGGAGCTCCTTGCTCAAGTATGTGATCTCCTCAGACTGAAAGACTGTCATCTCTTTGGCCTCAGTGTAATTCAAAGTAAGTTCAAGAAATAAACCGGATTTGAAGATCTAATTTATATATTTGAAAAACATACAGAAATACAATAACAATCTTCTGCCATTTTAGCATTTTACTTGCACAGTGTGTGGTAAATGGCAATCACATTTTTTTTGTCTTATAGGTCAAGCATTGCATGCCTAAACTCGCCTAACATCTCACTTATGCAATTCCATTGATATCAACACAGACATCAACAACCAAATATTTTCTAACTTTTTTTTTACTGGCAGTTGGATTATTTGGTACATTATTTTTTTAAACTCAGCTGGAAGTATGTGTGAGTGTGTATTTTGTATATATATGTGTGTGTGTGTATATGTATGTGTGTGTGTGTGTGTGTATATGTGTATGTATATATATATATATATATATATATATATATATATGTGTGTGTATATATATATATATATATATATATGTGTGTGTGTGTATGTATATATATATATATATATATATATATATATATACAAACATGAAAACTTAATTTGTGTCATACAAGTCACTGCTGACACATCTGAGAAGATGTGGCATTTGAATGCTGGTGCACTAGGTACTCACAGCATATGTATGTATGCCTCTGAAAGACGGTACTAACATTTACTTGAAGTATTTTTGCTAAAGGAAGTATATTTAAAAAAATGCTTCTATCTAACATATAATTGCACCCGTGCACATTTAAGAGGACAAGTTGGCCTTTCTGCCCCTAAACTTTTATGATTCAGATAGAGTATGAACTTTAACAAAACAAAAAATAAAACAAATGTATTTCTCCAACATAGGTGTGTCCGGTCCACGGCGTCATCCTTACTTGTGGGATATTCTCTTCCCCAACAGGAAATGGCAAAGAGCCCAGCAAAGCTGGTCACATGATCCCTCCTAGGCTCCGCCTTCCCCAGTCATTCTCTTTGCCGTTGTACAGGCAACATCTCCACGGAGATGGCTTAGAGTTTTTTGGTGTTTAACTGTAGTCAAGCCTGTTTACAAACCTTTGACTCCTCCTTGGAGTCTCAATTTAGTTCTTTCAGTTCTTCAGGGGGTTCCGTTTGAACCCTTACATTCCGTTGATATTAAGTTATTATCTTGGAAAGTTTTGTTTTTGGTTGCAATTTCTTCTGCTAGAAGAGTTTCAGTGTTATCTGCTCTGCAGTGTTCTCCTCCTTATCTGGTGTTCCATGCAGATAAGGTGGTTTTGCGTACTAAACCTGGTTTTCTTCCGAAAGTTGTTTCTAACAAAAACATTAACCAGGAGATAGTCGTGCCTTCTTTGTGCCCGAATCCAGTTTCAAAGAAGGAACGTTTGTTGCACAATTTGGATGTAGTTCGTGCTCTAAAATTCTATTTAGATGCTACAAAGGATTTTAGACAAACATCTTCCTTGTTTGTTGTTTATTCTGGTAAAAGGAGAGGTCAAAAAGCAACTTCTACCTCTCTCTCTTTTTGGCTTAAAAGCATCATCAGATTGACTTACGAGACTGCCGGACGGCAGCCTCCTGAAAGAATCACAGCTCATTCCACTAGGGCCGTGGCTTCCACATGGGCCTTCAAGAACGAGGCTTCTGTTGATCAGATATGTAAGGCAGCGACTTGGTCTTTACTGCACACTTTTACTAAATTTTACAAATTTGATACTTTTGCTTCTTCTGAGGCTATTTTTGGGAGAAAGGTTTTGCAAGCCGTGGTGCCTTCCATCTAGGTGACCTGATTTGCTCCCTCCCTTCATCCGTGTCCTAAAGCTTTGGTATTGGTTCCCACAAGTAAGGATGACGCCGTGGACCGGACA
This sequence comes from Bombina bombina, assembly GCF_027579735.1. Taxonomy (NCBI): domain Eukaryota; kingdom Metazoa; phylum Chordata; class Amphibia; order Anura; family Bombinatoridae; genus Bombina; species Bombina bombina. Next base: position 137,279,033 of record NC_069499.1, on the reverse strand, counting down.
CACCTATGTTGGAGAAAACAGAATTTATGTTTACCTGATAAATTACTTTCTCCAACGGTGTGTCCGGTCCACGGCCCGCCCTGGTTTTTTAATCAGGTCTGATAATTTATTTTCTTTAACTACAGTCACCACGGTATCATATGATTTCTCCTATGCAAATATTCCTCCTTTACGTCGGTCGAATGACTGGGGAAGGCGGAGCCTAGGAGGGATCATGTGACCAGCTTTGCTGGGCTCTTTGCCATTTCCTGTTGGGGAAGAGAATATCCCACAAGTAAGGATGACGCCGTGGACCGGACACACCGTTGGAGAAAGTAATTTATCAGGTAAACATAAATTCTGTTTTCTCTTGCAAGGTGTATCCAGTCCACGGATTCATCCTTACTTGTGGGATATTCTCATTCCCTAAAGGAAGTGGCAAAGAGAGCACACAGCAGAGCTGTCCATCTAGCTCCCCCCCTAGCTCCACCCCCCAGTCATTCTCTTTGCCGCGTTAACGCACTAGGTTCTCTCTCAGGGAGGGTAAAGTGAATGTGGTGTTAGAATTGTAGTTTTATATCTTCAATCAAGAGTTTGTTATTTTTAAATGGTACCGGTTTGTACTATTTACTCTCTAGCAGAAAAGTGATGAAGATTTCTGCTGAGAGGAAAATGATTTTAGCATGTTGTAACTAAAATCCACTGCTGTTCCCACACAGGACTGAGGAGTACCAGAAAACTTCAGTTGGGGGGAACAGTTTGCAGGCTTGACTGCAATGAGGTATGTTCAGTCATTTATTTCTAGACAAGACTGAGATAATGCTAGAAGACTGACAAGATCCCCATGTGGGGAGGGTAAGCTATGTTCTGAGACTTAGCATAGAATTAAATGCTTACATGACAGGGCTAAATAGGCTGGTTGACACTAATGCAGGGTAATCGATTATTTATTAAGAAATACTCATTGGAGACACCTTTTTAAGCACTTTGGAGTGTTTTACTGGGGTTATTATCCACATGGCATAAATTTAGTCACTTAGAAGTGATTTTTGTAGGCCTCACAACTCCGGAGTGGAGTGGGAGAGGCCTAATTTAGCTTGAAAGACAAGTTCATGCTGCTTCACATGGAGGGCCCTACTGCTGATTGAGGGCCTAGAAGAAGCTTTGTTTCCCCAAAACTGATCCCTAAGGGCAGGTAGGGCCACAGCAGTAAGCTGTGGCAAGGTGCTGTAGTTTGTTAACCGGTTGTTGGCTTTAGGCTGCTCCGGTTTGGGCATTAAGGGGTTAATCGTTCTGAAACTTGCTGTGCAATCATATTAAAGCCTTAGGTACATACTGTGAAAAGGATTGGTGCATTTTTCACTGTTTTGTAAAATTGTGTGCTCTTTTTATTTCTTAAAGGCACAGTAACGTTTTTTTTTTTCAAATTGTGTTTTTTATTTGATTAAAGTGTTTTCCAAGCTTGCTTGTGTATGCTACTAGTCTGTTAAACATGTCTGACACAAAGGAAAATCCTTGTTCAATGTGTTTAGAAGCCATGGTGGAACCCCCTCTCAGAATGTGTCCCAATTGCACTAATATGTCTATACACTTTAAAGATCATATTGTTGCACTTAAAAATGTGGCCCAAGATGATTCTCAGACTGAAGGTAATGAGGATAGTCCGTCTACCTCTCCCCATGTGTCACAACCAGTTACGCCTGCGCAAGCGACGCTTAGTGCCTCTAGTGCGTCTGCCCCTATTACATTGCAACAACTAGCGACAGTTATGGATAATTCCCTTGCGGCCTTTCTATCCAAACTGCCAGTTTTTCCTACAAAGCGTGATAGCTCTGTTTTAAGAACAGATTATGAGCAGTCTGAAGCTTTGGTAGCCTTATCTGATTTACCCTCACAACGCTCTGAAATGGAGGTGAGGGATTTGATGTCTGAGGGAGAAATTTCCGATTCAGGAAAGGTTTCTCATCGGGCAGAGTCAGATTCATTAGCATTTAAATTTAAATTGGAACACCTCCGCGTTTTGCTCAGGGAGGTATTAGCTACTCTGGATGATTGTGACCCTATGGTGGTCCCAGAGAAGTTGTGTAAAATGGACAAGTACCTAGAGGTTCCTGTATACACTGATGCATTTCCGATCCCTAAGAGGGTTGCGGATATTGTTACTAGCGAGTGGCATAGACCAGATGTCCCTTTTGCCCCCCCACCTATTTTTAAGAAAATGTTCCCCATAACTGACCCTAGGCGGGACTCGTGGCAGACGGTCCCTAAGGTAGAGGGGGCTGTTTCGACACTTGCTAAGTGCACAACCATACCAATTGAAGACAGTTGTGTTTTTAAAGATCCTATGGATAAAAAGTTAGAAGGTTTACTTAAGAAAATCTTTGTTCAACAACGCTTTCTTCTCCAACCTATTGCCTGCATTGTTCCTGTAACTACTGCAGCGGCTTTCTGGTTTGAGGCGCTGGAGGAATCGCTCCAGACGGAGACCTCATATGACGTAATTATGGATAGAATTAAGGCTCTAAAGCTGGCTAATTCATTTATCACAGATGCCGCTTTGCAATTAGCCAAGTTGGCGGCAAAAAATTCAGGCTTCGCCATTATGGCACGCAGAGCGCTTTGGCTCAAGTCATGGTCGGCCGATGTGTCGTCAAAATCCAAATTGTTAAATATCCCTTTCAAGGGAAAGATCCTTTTTGGGCCAGAATTGAAAGAGATTATTTCAGAAATCACCGGGGGAAAGGGCCATGCTCTCCCCCAGGACAAGCCTTTTAAGGCCAAAAACAAAGCTAATTTTTGTTCCTTTCGTAATTTCAGGAGCGATCCCGCTACAGCCTCTACAGCTGCAAAGCAAGAGGGTAACGCTTCACAGCCCAAGGCAACCTGAAAGCCTTATCAGGCCTGGAACAAGGGTAAACAGGCCAAAAAGCCTGCAGCTGCTACCAAGACAGCATGACGGGGTAGCCCCCGATCCGGAACCGGATCTAGTAGGGGCAGACTTTCTCTCTTCGCTCAGGCCTGGGCAAGAGATGTTCTCGATCCCTGGGCTTTAGAGATTTTTACCCAGGGATATCTTCTAGAATTCAAGGACTCCCCTCCAAGGGGAAGGTTCCATATTTCTCGTCTGTCTACAGTCACGACAAAGAAAGAGGCGTTCTTACGCTGTGTAGAAGACCTACATACAATGGGATTGATCCACCCAGTTCCAATTGCGGAACAAGGGTTGGGGTTTTACTCAAACCTGTTTGTGGTTCCCAAAAAAGAAGGAACTTTCATACCAATCCTGGATCTCAAATTTCTAAACAAATTCCTCAGAGTCTCATCATTCAAGATGGAGACCATTTGGACAATCTTACCTATGATCCAGGAAGGTCAATATATGACTACCGTGGATCTAAAGGATGCGTACCTACATATCCTAATCCACAAAGATCATCATCAGTTCCTCCGGTTCGCTTTTCTAGGCAAGCATTACCAGTTTGTGGCTCTTCCATTCAGTTTAGCCACTGCTCCCAGAATTTTCACAAAGGTGCTAGGGTCCCTTTTGACGGTTCTAAGACCGCGGAGCATAGCAGTGGCGCCTTATTTGGACGATATCTTAATTCAGGCGCCGTCTTTTCACAGAGCCAAGGCTCACACAGAGTTTGTATTGGCCTTTCTAAGGTCTCACGGGTGGAAGGTGAACATCAAAAAGAGTTCCCTGTCCCCACTCACAAGGGTTCCCTTCCTAGGAACACCAATAGATTCGGTAGAAATGAAAATATTTCTGACGGAGGTCAGAAAGTTGAAACTTTTAACTACTTGCCGAGTTCTTCATTCCATTCCTCGGCCATCTGTAGCTCAATCTGAGGGCGATATTCAACGCGCTTCAGGCATGGCCTCAACTAGCTGCGGCCAAATTCATAAGATTTCAGTCGGACAACATTACGACTGCAGCTTACATCAATCATCAGGGGGGAACAAAGAGTTCTCTAGCGATGAGGGAAGTAACCAAAATAATCAGGTGGGTGGAGGCCCACTCCTGCCATCTCTCAGCAATTCACATCCCAGGTGTAGACAACTGGGAGGCGGATTTTCTAAGTCGTCAGACTTTTCACTCGGGGGAGTGAGAACTCCACCCGGAGGTATTTTCCCAGCTGACTCAGCTATGGGGCATTCCAGAGTTGGACCTGATGGCGTCCCGTCAGAACACCAAGCTTCCTCTCTACGGATCCAGGTCCCGGGACCCCAAGGCGGCATTAATAGATGCTCTAGTAGCGCCTTGGTCCTTCAATCTGGCTTATGTTTTCCCACCGTTTCCTCTTCTCTCTCGTCTGATCGCCAGAATCAAGCAGGAGAAGGCATCAGTGATTTTGATAGCGCCTGCGTGGCCACGCAGGACTTGGTATGCAGACCTAGTGGACATGTCATCTGTCCCACCATGGACACTGCCAATGAGGCAGGACCTTCTAATACAGGGTCCGTTCAAGCATCCAAATCTAGTTTCTCTACGTCTGACTGCTTGGAGATTGAACGCTTAATTCTTTCAAAGTGTGGTTTTTCTGAGTCAGTTATAGATACTCTGATCCAGGCTAGAAAGCCTGTCACCAGGAAAGTCTACCATAAGATATGGTGTAAATATCTTTGTTGGTGTGAATCCAAGGGTTACTCATGGAGTAACATTAGGATTCCCAGGATATTGCCTTTTCTCCAAGACGGTTTGGAGAAAGGATTGTCGGCTAGTTCTTTAAAGGGACAGATATCTGCTCTGTCTATCCTTTTGCACAAGCGTCTGGCAGGGGTACCGGACGTTTAAGCGTTTGCACAGGCTTTAGTCAGAATAAAGCCTGTCTATACACCTGTGGCTCCGCCATGGAGTCTAAATCTAGTTCTTTCAGTTCTTCAAGGGATTCCGTTTGAACCTTTACATTCCATAGATATTAAGTTGTTATCTTGGAAAGTTTTGTTTTTGGTAGCTATCGAAGAGTCTATCGAAGAGTCTCAGTATTATCTGCTTTACAGTGTGATTCACCTTATCTGGTGTTCCACGCAGATAAGGTAGTTTTGCGTACCAAACCTGGTTTTCTTCCTAAAGTTGTTTCTAACAAGAATATTAACCAGGAAATAATTGTTCCTTCTCTGTGTCCTAACTCATCTTCGAAGAAGGAACGTCTTTTGCATAATCTTGATGTAGTTTGTGCTTTAAAGTTATATTTACAAGCAACTAAGGATTTCAGACAAACATCTTCTTTGTTTGTTATCTATTCTGGTAAGAGGAGAGGTGAGAAAGCGACTGCTACCTCTCTTTCCTTTTGGCTGAAAAGCATCATCCATTTGGCCTATGAGACTGCTGGCCAGCAGCCTCCTGAAAGAATTACTGCTCATTCTACCAGAGCAGTGGCTTCCACATGGGCTTTCAAAAATGCTGTTGAACAGATTTGTAAGGCAGCGACTTGGTCTTCACTGCATACTTTTGCCAAATTTTACAATTTCGATACTTTTGCTTCTTCGGCTATTTTTGGGAGAAAGGTTTTGCAAACAGTGGTGCCTTCCGTTTAAGGTACCTGTCTTGTTCCCTCCCTTCATCTGTGTCCTAAAGCTTTGGTATTGGTATCCCACAAGTAAGGATGAATCCGTGGACTGGATACACCTTGCAAGAGAAAACAGAATTTATGCTTACCTGATAAATTACTTTCTCTTGCGGTGTATCCAGTCCACGGCCCGCCCTGGCAATTAAGTCAGGTAAAAAATTTTTTGTTTAAACTACAGTCACCACTGCACCCTATGGTTTCTCCTTTGGCTTCTTAACCTTTGGTCGAATGACTGGGGGGTGGAGCTAGGGGGGAGCTATATGGACAGCTCTGCTGTGTGCTCTCTTTGCCACTTCCTGTAGGGAATGAGAATATCCCACAAGTAAGGATGAATCCGTGGACTGGATACACCGCAAGAGAAAGTAATTTATCAGGTAAGCATAAATTCTGTTTTCTGTTATCATGTTTGCTTTGTTCTTTCTGTATTCTTTGTTTAATAGCAGTCCTAAAATTAAATAAAAGTTAACTGCAAATAACGAAGAAAAAAAATAGTGGGTGATTTCAAGATGTGAAAAATGTATGATCTCTTGGGATTACCTTGATAAAAATATATATATATCATATAATTAGGTATACTCTGTTATTTAGCAGCAAAACAAAATTCTCAGATTAACATTTTCTAAGACTTAGAAGTAAAATTGAGAAAGTTTGCAACTTTCACAAAAGATCCAATTATAATCGGAAATCTCTTGCTAATAAAACTTAATTTTTAATTAAAAACAATATGACAGAGTACTAAAGTAATAATAAGCAGATATTATGGCTTTTTGCTGCCACTAATGTAAAACAGTTCACTATTTAAAAAAAATAAGAACAAGTATCACTTGTTGGTTTAAGAGATATGAAACACAAATTGTTTTTCTTTCATGATTCAGATATAGCTTTCAATTTTAAATGTAGCCACCAATCAGCAAGCCTTATCCAGGGTGCTGAACCAAAAAATGGGCCGTCTCCTAAGCTTACATTCCTGCTATTTCAAATAGATACCAAGTGAACGAAGACAAATTGATAAAAGAAGTAAATTAGAATGTTGCTTAAAAGGACAGTCTACTCCAAAATTGTTATTGTTTAAAAAGATAGATAATCCCTTTATTACCCATTCCCCAGTTTTGCATAACCAACACTGTTATATTAATACACTTTTTACCTCTGTGATCACCTTATAACTAAGCCTCTGCAGACTGCCTCCTTATTTCAGTTCTTTTGACTGACATGCATTTTAGCCAATTAGAGCTGACTCTTAACTCCACGGGAGTGAGCACAATGTTATCTATATGCCACACATGAACTAACAGTGTATAACTGTGAAAAACTGTTAAAGTGCACTGGGATAAGAGGCGGTTCTTAACAGTTTATAAATCAGTTTGAGCCTACCTAGGTTTAGCTTTCCACAAAGAATACCAAGAGAGCAAAGCAAATTTGATGATAAAAGTAAATTGAAAAGTTGTTTAAACTTTCATGATTCAGATAGGGCATACACTTTTATTTTGACTAGATTGTCCCTTTAAAATTGCCTGCTCTATCTGAATCTTAAAGAAAAAATTGTGTTTTATATCTCTTTAAGTTGCAATGTAACTAATCTACATCGTATTCTTGGTGGTGATTTTAGGCATATTGCTCAATTATTCTACTAAGTAGGGGCTCCCAATAATACAAATAAAATACCACCACACACATATCCCTTTCCCTGAAATTCAGGGTTCCCCAAAGCAATAAAGTGTGTAACACCTGCACATGCTACTGAGCTCCTATGAGCCTACTAAGGTTTACTCTTCAACAAAGCATACAGAGAGAAGGAAGTACATTTGACCATATATGTATAATGAAACTTTTTCATTGCCTTGCTCTATTGAAACCATGAAAGTTATCATTTTGAATATTTATTGGTCATATTTCTTGCTCACCTCCATCCAGAACGATTTCCCCATATGCCATTGCCAGAGATACTTTAATCAAGTGCTCAGAATAGTAGAAATATGGCTCAGATTTGAATGTTTTCACTTTCCTTTAACTGAAGAGCGACAAACTGAACTGTGCAAGTGAATTAACCCTATGGTTACTGTGTTTAGTGTGCAAACAGGGACAGCTGAGGCAGGTCCTATAGGCATCACATTCCTCACAGCAAACATTCCTCTGACAGATTTAAGAAGCTTTAACATCAAGCACAGATTGCTAAACAAAAGGGAAGACCATTCCATAACAGCAAGACATACTCATAACTTCTTCTGTGTTCAAGTCAAAGGAAAGTGAAAAATTGAAATGACCCCTGCTATTCCTTTCATCTGAAAGCCGGCTAGCAAATGCTGCTTTCCATCTAACAGCTGAGCGCTACAGAGATGAACTTTTGTCTCAGCAGAACTCTGTGTACAAACAAAAATGTTCATTAAGTGTCTACACCTTGTAGTACTGTGATCCAAACCCAGCATGATCTGACTTGTAGAGTCATTACAGTTGTAGTCATTAGCTAAGCTTGACTAATTTTCTAAATCGGTTAAGTAATACTTCACATTTGCTGTGCAGGTTATGTGCTTCTGCCTATATGTCTTGAAAAAAAATATCAAAGTATTGTTTTTAAGTTTAGAAACAAGCAATCTACAATTTAATGTATTAACTCTATAACTGGTGATTTGTATTCTCTATTTCTCTCTCTCTTTTTCTCTCTCTTTCTCTCTCTATTTTTCTCTCTCTTTTTCTCTCTCTTTCTCTCTCTATTTTTCTCTCTCTCTTTCTTTTTATCTCTCTCTCTCTCTTTCTTTTTATCTCTCTCTTTTTTCTCTCTCTCTTTTTCTCTCTCTCTCTTTTTCTCTTTCTCTCTTTTTCTCTCTTTTTCTCTTTCTCTCTTTTTCTCTCTCTCTCTTTTTCTCTTTCTCTCTTTCTTTCTTTCTTTCTTTCTTTCTTTCTTTCTTTCTCTCTCTCTCTCTCTTTCTCACTCTTTCTCTCTCTCTCTCTCTCTCTCTCTCTCTCTCTCTCTCTCTCTCTCTCTTTCTCTCTCTCTTTCTCTCTCTCTCTCTCTCTCTCTCTCTCTCTCTCTCTCTCTCTCTCTCTCTCTCTCTTTCTTTCTCTCTCTCTCTCTCTCTCTCTCTCTCTCTCTCTCTCTTTCTTTCTCTCTCTCTCTCTCTCTCTCTCTCTCTCTCTCTCTCTCTCTCTCTCTCTCTCTCTCTCTCTCTCTCTCTCTCTCTCTCTCTCTCTCTCTCTCTCTCTCTCTCTCTCTCTCTCTCTCTCTCTCTCTCTCTCTCTCTCTTTCTGTACAGACAATGAACATGTGTATATGGAGCTTTCACAGAAGCTTTATAAATACTGCCCCAAGGAGTGGAAGAAAGAAGCCAGTAAGGTACGTCAGTAGATGAGCTGCATTTTGTTCTTGGCTGGGATTTCTGAGGAATGTTGCCATTGGCATAATATTAAGGATACATAACTGTGGATAATGCATAGGAAGTCAGATGCTCAGCTGTTTGCAGACTCATATCTTGGATAGTAGATTTTCAGTGTAAAGGGGATATGAAACCTCATTAATGTATTTAGTGATTCAGACAGAATACAGAGCCATATAGAGCTCCAGACACGTGCACACTCCTGAGTTTATACCCTTGCTTGTCAACATAAGATACCATGAGAACGAAGAAAAAGTGATAATATAAGTAAATTTGAAAGTTTTTTTCAAATTGGATTTCATGTCCCTTTAAGTCAGAGAATAATGAATGTCCATGCTCAATACATGAAGTTAACATGGTAATAATTCTGTCTGAAAAGTACACGTTAAATGTCAATTTTTTAAACTTACAAAGTTCCAAAGGACAGTATCATGGTATTTGACCATATTTGAGTGTGGCATAGGTCATTTGTTGTTTAAAAGTTCCAGTTCACATTTCAATGTCATCCTTGCTAGAATTGTAACATATTAGAAAAACACTTCTGAAATCTGATGGTGTTTAAAATTCGCTACCACTATATAATTTAGCTACCACTATAACATGAAATTTAAAGGGGCATTAAACACTTTGAGATGGTAATATAAAATTATAAATTGTATTTATAAAAAAAAACCTCTGCAATATACTCATTATTTATTGTGTCCCTTTTCCTGTAATTCTATTCTGAAATTGTGAGCTTTTCAGTTCCTGTTAGAAATGGAAGTGCTGAACACTTATTTTCCACACTGCCATTGGCTGCACACTCTAGTGACCTATTTAAAACTGTCCCTAATTGGCCACAGCAGAGAGGGTAACCTAAGTTACAACATGGCAGCTCCCATTGTTTTATAGACACTAAAACTTTACACTTATTTTGTCAATATTTAAACAGCTAATGAAACTACATCTGCATGTTATTCTCAGACTAATCTTTTTTGTGAGCACATCATTATATCTAGCATTTATTTAGTGTTTTATGTCCCTTTAATTCTTTGTCCAGCCATTTAAACAGCTGTACACTGTGCCTTGATGTTAATGTAGTCAGGCAGTCGAGATGGAACAATACATGTAAGGACACACTTGTGTTAAAACACATGTAAAATATCTTAAAGTGGAATAAAACCATCTGTTTGATTGTTGTTTTAAAAACGCACTAAATAGTGGGTTACACTTAATAGAAATCATAGCAAAATATTTATTATTCATCATTTTTAAAGGACTTTACCTTTTTATTATTTGTTGTTTTACTTTATTTGTGAAGGATCCATTACTTCTTGTCACTGTCCCACAAGGTGGCTCAGGTCAGTTTATTGCCCATGCTCAGTAGAGGGCCTTTGCTGCAAAAAAAAATAATAGAATTTTCAAGTGTTCCTTTAGAAAGAAAACAAGCAAGTTGTTAACTGTTTTTTTTTTTTAACACAATCGGTTTCTTTTTATGTTTTCTTTAATTTAACATTATTCTTAATTTATTTTTACCAAAGGAGCACTGTTTCATATCCCTTTAAGTTAAGATCACTTATATAAATAAGCAAATGCTGGTAGAATTTTTGGAACCTCGCTGCCTAAGTAGTTAAAATGTGGCACTTAAATACACCATTTTATGTTAATTAAATGTAACTTTTCCTTCAGCCACCAGCTTGAATGAGCCATTAGTATAATGTTGCAAAAATCAAGTCAAATAAAAAAGATTAATAGATAAGATACAAAAACCCATAAAAAAGATTGACAAGAATATAACGACGCCAACTTTTTTCTTATAATTGCATTTAACCAGTTAGTTGCCAGGGCTGAAAACTATTTCTCCGGAGTACGAAGCATTGAATAAAAAAAGTTGTATTTGAAATTCACTGAAGACTGTTTCGAATACCATTAGATTTTCCCTCCAAAATTCTTCCATTGGAAAAAACCTCTGTTTTTTGACAACTTTTTGAAAGACATTCAAAGACAATTCAAGACCAATTTTAAATACACAAGTGAATTTTGTTTGGGAAAGAATTTATATTCTGTTGATATGCAGTGGCAAAATGCTTCTTGTAAAAGCTTCCACTGTTTAAATGCAAGCTCATACTGTGCGCACATGTACATGGGGGATATCTAGGTATGCTTTGTGCACTAGCATTTTAAACAGTATATCTGTTTAGACAGCTGGCAATGGCTTGTATCATGTAAATCACTGCCAACTCAGTCAGAGCAGACATGCTGAGCGCTTCTATTTGAAACTGGAATGCACTGAAGTTTCACTCTATGTCCCTTTAATGCACTTGACCTGTGGCCAACATGGAAATATGTCATGTGCACTACATTTACAACCCTTTAACACAACTTTGCACTTGCTAGAATGGGGCTCACAATTTTCACTACTTCATTTATATGGATATTCAGCTGTTACAGAATATCCATCCATCAAAACTTTTCTCGTGTAACTACTCTTCCCCAGGACTAGTCAACACGGTAGATTTGCATAATCAACAAATGCAAGATAAGACAATGCAATAGCACTTAGTCTGAACTTCAAATGAGTAGATTTTTTTTATGACAATTTTAAAAGTAGTCTTTTTCAACTCCCCATGTACCATGTGACAGCCATCAGCCAATCACAAATGCATACACGTACCATGTGACAGTCATCAGCCATTCACAAATGCATACACACTTATTCTTGCACATGCTCAGTAGGAGCTAGTGACTCAAAAGATTTATGGAAGTAAATTGGAAAGTTGTTTAAAATGGCATGCTCTATCTGAAAAAGGAAAGTTTAATTTTGATTGAGTGTTCTATTAAGTTTTGTGGTGCCCTAGGCACTCAAAATTTTGCGCTCTTTCCCTCTCACACATCTATCTATTGCTGCAATATATATATATATATATATATATATATATATATATATATATATATATATATATATATATATATAAACACAGATTTCTTGAAACATTACTTCCTCAAAAAAGCCAACAGAACTAAAGGCAATAGCTAGCTGAATAAATAAAGGTTCAGAGCTACCTCTAAACTGTATGTTCAATGGGAAGTGTCTTATACCCCTAGAATGTAAGCTCTTTGTGCAAAATCTCCCATTATATACCTGTATAATACTTCTAAAATAACTGTAACCTTCTAACAAATATAGCCATAAAAAGGTGCTGCCGCCCTAGGCAAGTGCCTTGTTTGCTAGGCCAAAATACGCCCCTGACTATCTCCAATTCTAACTAAGATGCATTTATCTTCTTTTGCATCACATTAGAAAACCACACACTGATCTGCTGAGAAACACAATGCTAAAACCTAGTAGTTACTTACTGTTACTTCTGAGAAACTAATGCTAATAAAAAATTTGTTTTACTTGCAATGATGAGCAAATGGCGTGACTAACGTGTAGTTTAAAACAAAAATATTTGTGTGTTGTTAATCTAACGGCCATGAAGGATTGTGTTTCAGTGTTTAGATCTTCCTCTGTTTTTCTAAGCACAAATAATGTTCCCGCAAACCTCTTTAGTGGCCCCAGGCCTGTTATATATCAACTTTTATTCTTCACAGTATCCATAGGTCATTTAAAATATTTGGAGAGCACACATATTTCTTTAAGCAATGTAAACTGTTTATGAATATCAGTTGCTGCTATGCTTTAATTATATCCAGTTTTTGATAGCCTTGAAAGCATTTGTGAAACCTCCGCTGCTGCCTAGTTCACTATTATGTATCACTTATCAAATTATAATAATCTCTGGGGGATTTAATATTATTGCAGCATATACTGCATGTATTTTATAGATGCAAGCATTTAAAAAAAAGTGCTGACACATTTTGTTGCAAAGCAGTCAATTAAAGGGACATTAAATGCAAATAGTAAACTACATGGTTATGAACCTTCATATCTGAGAATAATTTTGCAATGAAAACTGCAGCTTTATTTTGCCAAGTGAGCATATTGTTTTATGTTAGTTTGTTTTTTTCCTTTTTCACTGATTTCCCTGTTGCCTAGAATAAAAGAACCCTTGCTAACCAATCACAAACTAATGCACAAATATAGCATGAACTCTATTCCCTTTAAGATGGTTTAGCACAGATTCAGCTTAGTAATAATGTATTGAACAGGTATTTAAACAGACATATATTACTTTCTATTCTCCATCTAATATTATCATCTGATAGCTAAATATACAGAAATATATATTTATGTGTTTGCAATAGTAGCGAGTATACTAGGTAGTTTAGGTGTGAATATTATTGTAAGGAATTGTTTTCCTATCTTGATTGTTGATGCAAAACTGATAATCCACTTTTTAAAAGCATGTGACTGCAGAGAGGCTTAGGGGGAAAGGGGAGGTACACAAATAATCACATACATTTCCTAAAATCATTAACCTATGTATTCCTGGAGAAAATGGAACAAGCACAATTTTCAGATGTATTTTACAGGAAAAGGCAGCAAAATAAATAATGAATGTATATTGCAATAATGTTTCACTTGCAATAATAAAACATTTTATGTATTGTTGAAATATCAAGTTTAACGGTGCTTTAAGTAGGTTACAGTAATATTGACAATGCCACAGATTTGTTCTGTAGCTCCACCCCAAAACAGCCAATGTAAATTTCCCACAATATGCACAAATTGTAACTGTTGTATTCTCAGTCTCATCTGTAATCTGTAGATTAACAGGTGCCAGGTCATCAAATTAGACATATTATTTTATTATACTGCTGTTTTAATTTAAAGTGCAGGAGACTCAGATGTAAAAATAACAAATACCTTAAAAGGACCTGAAACCCAAAATGTTTATTTTGTGATTCAGACAGAGCATACAATATTTCTATATACTTCTATTATTGAATTTACTATATTTTCTTGGTATTCTTTGTAGAAGAGATATTTAGATAGGTGCACATTTCTGGAGCAGTAAATGACAGGAAATACTGCTGCCATCTATTGTTCTTGCAAATGTATAGCACTATTATAAAACTGCTGACATATTGCTCCAGTTACATGCACATGCCTATACCTTCCTAACTGCTTTTCAACAAAGGAAATACATTGGAAAGTTTAAAAAAAAAATATTTACACTCTATCTGAATCATGAAATATTTTTTTTGTGGTTTTATGTCCATTTTAAATTCTTCCATGCCCTCAGATATCCATCCATATAGGGCAGCCACCCAGCCTGTATTTTACACCACATAGCCAGTATTTTAAGGTTTAGATTAAAGTTGAAAATAAAGATTAAATATAGACATAAAGATGCTATCATTGTTAAACTTAAGTGTATTGGATTCTAATACACACACACACATACATACATACATACATACATACATACAATATACTGTATATTATGAAAATCCTAAATTTTACATACTTAAAATGGAAATGTGTTTTTTTTTCTTCTTATACCTCTTGAGATTTGTTTTTCATTTGCTAAGAGGCCTTTGAAGATGTCATCGTCCTCACTTTGAGGGATTGTGTCTTGTGGACAGAATGGCAGGGGATGAAAGAAAAAGTATTATTTGATACATTGCCAGATACATATTTTTATAGATTTTAAAATACAAAGATTTTATGTTTTGAGTTTACCAAGATACATTACAATCTTACAAGGTTCTTTGTTCGCATCTCATTTCCTATCTCAATAATAGTGCAGATTAACTTATTTGGTTTCTCTGGATATTTTACTCTTTATATGGTTTCATTTTAGGGAATTGACCAGTTTGGCCCACCTATGATAATCCATTTTCGAGTGCAATACTATGTGGAAAATGGCAGATTAATAAGGTAAGAATTTTCATTCTAATTTTGAGATAAAATTTTTTACATGTGCAATCCTTTAATACAAGAGTGTGGGCATTTGATATTCAGATACCAGGTAAAATCATAAAATAGGGTTAAAGGGCAATACAAGTGCAGAAATTACATACTCTACAAGCACTAGATTGAAGATCAAACATTCACCGGCATGGAGAGAAATCACACAAAATATACTGAAATGTAGGTGCGCCTTTTGGACATCCAAAACCCTGCAAAACACATTTTTATGAGGATCCTTGCAGTACTGATAAAACTTCTTAGATAATCTCGCCTGAGAGAAAAGATTTAGTTCATTAGGCACTATGTGTTTAACCACTGCAAATAGGTTAAATACTTAGTTAAAGGACCCAACAAACCCCGGAAGTTACACCACCCAACTACATGAGTGTTACTGCAGATTGTGTCACCAGCTGCTTCTACTCAAGACAAACAGTTCCCTGCAGATACGAAGTTGTACTTTTACTATGTGTTTAACCCATTTGTGGGGTTAAGCATATAGCCTTTTCCAGTTTTGCTAATGCTAACATAATTTTTTTAATGGCCCTTTAAATCTACCAAATTTAACTCTAAACTACGTATGTATATGTGTATATGTGTATGTATGTGTGTGTGTGTGTGTGTATATATATATATATATATATATATATATATATATATATATATATATATATATATATATATATATATATACACACACACATACAGTCATATGGAAAAGTTTAGGTACCCCCTAAAAATTTCCATAATTTTCATTTATAAATAATTGGGTGTTTGGATCAGCAATTTCATT